>NC_058131.1:297638986-297692174 GCF_016433145.1 Gracilinanus agilis | reverse complement strand
GAACCAGCAGCAATGCAATGACCCAGGACAATTCTGAGGGATTTATGGTAAAGATGCTACCCACATTCAGAGGAGGGACTGCAGGAGAGGAAACATATAGGAAAAACAACTGCATGAACGCATGGGTCGGGGTGGACATGATTGAGGGTGTAGACTCGAAACTACCACACCAATGCAACTACCAACAATTTGGAAATTGGTCTTGATCAAGGACACATGACAAAACTAGTGGAAATGCGCATGGGTAGGGGGGGTGCGGGGGGGGGGTTGAAGGGGAAAGGAGGAGCATGAATCATGTAACCATGTTAAAAATGAATATTAATAAATGTAAAAAAAAATGGGATTTCCACTTTCCAAACTGGAAGAAAAGATACTTATTCTATACCTAGTCCTCTTTCATGTCTCTCACTTCTGAGTGTGAGATTCTCAGGGGGTTGCCACAACAAGACCAGCAAGATATAAACTGGAGAAGAGAGGGGAAGAGGATGACCCACTTGAGAACTTGGAAGGGTCACAGTGATGCCAGACATACACTCATCTAGCCTACCTCTTGTTGAATCTCCAAATTGCTACTAAGATGATGCCAAATTTTCACAGGGCACCAGCCTATGCTACCATCCAGAGTGAACAGAAGAAAAGAACATAGGGAATGGATTTGGTCCAGTATTAAATCTACAAAGATTTGTCCTCAGGACACAATGGAGAGGCAATGGTGGACATGGGCAGAAAATGACATACTAACAACAAGAAAGTAATAACATGAAGGGATATCATTAGCGAAATTGTCAGTGAATACCAAACTCAAAGGCAGATAATACTAGTTAGATTTAACTACCCATATGAATGGACAAGTCATTTGATCTCTGTACCTCAGTGTCCTTATTTGTCAAAAATGAGCAAGTTGAAGTAGATGACCTCTAAGGCTTCTTAAAGCTCTAAATCTGTGGTCTCACAATTCTTTAGAGTCTAGAGAAATACAATTTGTCTTCTCAGGGCTTAGAATTGTGCCTGGCATATAGTAAACTGTTAATAATGCTTTTTCAATTCATTTATTCATGCAAGTTGACCTCTAAAATACAATTAAAGCACTAGAAGGATATAAGTAACATCTTGTTGAGTTTTTGAAATGATAGATAAGAATGTAGTTCCATAATGAACCATTCCCATCAGAGATGAAGAACCAAACTGGGAAACCTGACATGTCCATTTTGCTAAAGCCAACCAAGCAGCCACCAAGAAACTACATGGCTCTTCAGGAAGGGTTTGGTTCATCATAAGATTAGAATATTGGTTCTGGCCATGGAAATAGCTTTCTCCCCCAATAGCCGGCATGCCTTCACCACAGCGGCTCATAGATCTGTTTTGTACAGTGAGGCTAGAGGAGTCCCTGATTTGAACAAGTGCCAAGAGCAGGGGAAAGCCCTGATATTTTCTTCTTTTTGGGTCATGAACTGTTTGCTGTTGGAGACATCTCCATGGATGGGTGCAGGAGCTAAACATAACAGGAGCTGAGGATGATGAGATCCATCATTGGAAGGAAGCCCCAGAGGACCTTTATAAAGCTACCCTCTTAAGCTAAATTCCCTGGTATCAGGCCGCTGTGACAGGCAATGAATTACTCCAGTTGGTGGAGAGGGCAAGGTCAAGGCATAGCAACACTGGCCATATGCTGCCATTACATCAAGTATTAGGTCTTAGAGAAGATGTGTGTGTATGTGCATGTGTGTATGTGTGATTGTGTGTGTGTGCGTGCACATGTGCACGTGTGAGAAGTGAAGATGGAGACCCTCCTTCAGGAGCAAAAATCACCATAATTAGAGGAAATGCTACAAGTTCATTTCCGCAAAGAGAGTGAGAGAGAGAGAAGGAGCTTAAAGACTAGATGTTTAGACAGCCCTGCAAGCCCCCTTGTGACCTTACTCTGATATTTAACAAAACATTAATCTTCTTGCCAGCAATTATAAAGAATACAGTGATGTAGCTGGAGCTCAGTGAGTGAGTAATAGTAATTCCATTGTTCTCCTTTATTTATGCCTTGGCTGTACCAGGCAGATGAGGTAAGTTAGGGCTTTTTATATGTTATTATTCTGAACTGGCAATACATAAAGAATGCTTACACAAATATCTGTCTGTTTCTGAGGCTCTGTTTCACACCTCCTTACAACTCACGATCAAAGCGTTTCAACATTTTATTATGAAATCATGAAAATCCCCCCTCTAGTTTGCATATGAATTACAGCCTTTTTTCCCCCCTTAAGCACTAGTGTACAACAGTGACAGTGCCTTTTGAACTGAGGAACAGAACAAGGTGTTACACATTTATTTCTCTTAGGCAGGCGACTTGCTGAATAATGTCACAGAATGTTGTTTGCCTGTGTATGGTCCAACCTCTTGGCTGAATACAAAGGCTTCCCAGCAAAAAAAAAAAAAAAAACCCAACACAAAACAACCTATCTGTGAGAGGAGAAGGCCAATGATTCTGGTTCCCTTGTTGGGAAACAGGACTCGATGTGAAAGCATCCATTTGGGAGGGAAGGAGAAAGAAAAGGTTACATACCTCGTAATTTAAAGCCAACACAAAGAACGTCTTTCCCTCCCTAAAAATAAAATCAAATCAAATCCCTTCGAAAGCTGTACTTATTTTTGCCAAGGACAGTAAACCAAAGACTTTTTGCCCGATTTTCACTAGCTTTGTTGTTGAATGGAGTACTTCAGGTTCTTGGATGAACAGTTGAGAATCAGTAGTCTTTCCTGCTGAATTTGCACAGGGACCAAATGTCTTCTTTTCTGGTTGGAACTTTTCTTCTGAAGGCTATTAAAACTCTTTCCAAATGTTGGGAATGAGGCTTTGGGTTTACAGGACTATCTCCTGTTATCTTTCGACTTTTTCATAAGCTTTTCTGTAAGGAATACACAGAACACAGAGAGAATAAATAAGGCCACATTTTCATAAAGGGGGCATTGTTGGGGATTCAGAACAAGGCACATGCACTTATGAAAGATAATTTCAGTCCTTTTTATCAATTATTGTCTTGACCCTGAGTTTGAAGGGCTTTATAAACTAAATGGGTCTTGTGAGAGTGTCCTAGTGAGGTTTTTTTTAATTAATTTTTTTTTTGGTTGAGGGGGACAGGAATGGGAGAAGCTAGTACAAAATGTAATGAAATAGAAATGGAATTGAATTGTGTCCTTTCTGTAGTACAGTCACAAAGATTGAAAATCCCCCATCAGACTCCAGACATGGGTCTATTCTGTGGTTATGCAGGGCAGTGGAGAGTTGCCAAGATTACTGGACTGATGAAGAATGCTCCCTTTGTTAGGACAGAGTCTTTGATTGGAAAAATAATCTTTTTTGTTGTTGTTGTTAAGTTGAAAGTAGGTAGGTGGCAAAGTGAAGACCTGAAACAGTTTCTAAACTATCCTTGTGAGAAAGACCTATTTCAATTCTTTTCAAAGAATTATAGGATCATAGTTTGGGAGTAGGAAGGGATCTTTAGGGCAATCTAGTCCAGCTCCCTTATTTTACAAGTAAAGAAACTGAAACTCAGAGAATTTAAACTACACACCCAAGGTCACACAGGTATTCAGTGGCAAAGTCAGGAATTCAACCCAGGTCATCTGATATTAATTTCCAGACTCTTCCTCCAATCCCAAGCTGTCTGTCTCATGAATTATTGTTAACTTAGAGTTGCTCTGATTTTCTTTCTAGTGCTGTGTAAAATATTTTAATGAATATTCTTATTCCTCATCTCATTATTATTGCCCTGAAACTTAGATGATTTTCTCAGGGTACCTGACATTCCATGATTGAAATGAAATCCATGAAATTGGATTCAGTTTCTTCATTTTTCACTGTATTTCCTTAAGGTTGCTATAGTTTCTCAGTGATACAGGTTAATAATGTCCAATGACTCCCCTTAGCCTACAGAATAAAATAGAAACCCCTAAGTCTGGCATTCAAAATCACAAATGATAGTGGTGGTGATGGTGATCATGCTGTATTTATGCAATGTTCCCGAACTTCTGTTTCCTTAATATGTCTGAGCCTCCCATTCTAGGCACATTGGTCTCTTATCTATTATCACTATGTGCATACACCGACAGTGTTCTTACTCCTCCTTGTCTTTGCTCAAGAGGTTTTCTTTTCTAAGAATGTCCTCCATACTCCTCTTAACCTATTAAAAAGCTCTTCCAAACCAGTTCAAGGCCTTCATTCTCTAGGATGTGTTCTCAATCATCATAGCCCATCCCAGCCTCTCAGATCTGGAAGGAATTTCAGAAGCTGCCTGCCTAGATCTGGACAAAAATCTCCTTTATGGCATATTGAAGTGGGATCTGAAAGCCTTGCTTGAAGACTTCAACCTACCGGAAGCACACTACTTCCAAAGTAAGGCCATTTCATTTTTGGTAGCCCTGATTGTCAGAAAGTCTTTTTGTTTTGTTTTGTTTTTCCCTGACACCAAGATGAAATCTGCCTCTTTTGCAGTTTCCTCTCATAGAACCTATTTCTTCCCTCCAGGGCCATGGAGAGTAACTTGGATTCTTTTTCCTTGAGTTGTTCAATAGTTTTTTAAGTCATTCCTGGCACTACATGACTACACTTGGGGTTTTCTTGGTAGAGATACTAGAGGGGTTTGCTCTTTCCTTCTTTGGTTCATTTTTCAGATGAGACAACTGAGGCAAACAAACTTCCCCAGGGTCACAGAGCTAATTAAGTGTCTAAGACTAGATTTGAATTTACAAAGACGAGTATCTCTGACTCCAGGCCTAGTGTTTTCTCCACCATATCACCTAGAAGCTTTTCCATGGTCTTCCACATGACAGTCCTTCAAATACTTGAAGACAGCTGGCATGCCCTTTGCTGATCTTTCTTTTCTTCAGGCAAAACAGATCTAGTTCCATTGTCTGATCTTCTTTTGGAATACACTTGTGTATGTGGCACTCATTTAAGGCCTTTCCCCATCCTAATGATCCTCTTCTAGGTACTCTCTAGCCTCCCTACAAAGGGGTAGAATGGAACATAATATTCCAGAGGCAGCCTAACTAAGTAAGGGGTAAAAGATCTTCAGGCAGCAAAGTGGTACAGTAGATAGAGTGTTGGGCCTGGAGTCAGGAAGATCCATTTTCCCAAGTTCAAATCTGGCCTCAGATACTTACTATGTGAACCTGGTCAAGTCACGTAATCCTGTTTGCCTCAGTTTCCTCATTTGTAAAATGAGTTGGAGAATGAAATGGCAGACCATTTCCAGGATCTTTGACCAGAAAACCTCAGATGTGTTCACAAAGAGTCAGAATTGACTGAGAAATAACCGAACAATCAAAAAAAATCTTCCTTTCTGAATTCTTTAAATATTACTTCTTCCTTTCTACTTAAGAATACACTGCTTTTATAGTATATCTGTTTTAAAATGCCTCTTTTTATTTTTCTTTGGTGAAATACAAGCTTCTTTGGGGCATAACTTTTGTCTTATACTTTACTTTCATCCACTGATCCTGGTACAAGCTATGCCACTTAGCTAATGTTGGGTAAATGTTGAATTCAATAGTTAAATTAAAATGATCCCATCGTTTGGTCTGAAATGAATCCTGAAGAAATAAAAAAGTAGCTCTTAGAAAATCTTCTGAAAGATTAGTGCCTAATTTAGAGATGTCTACCATTACCTCACAGGAAGTACCAAAACCTTGAGAGATGCTCATGCTTACACTGAAGAGGGAGCTAGTATACCTGGATCCCAAAGGAGACTCTTACATTATTTGCAATGAACAAAGTGACCATTTATTTTATCCAGTACTTGCTATACTGTAATGGGTAACTCTTATTGATATGAATTTATGAACATATACATTATCTGAGATAATTCAAGTTTTCCATTTCCTCAATGATAAAATGTAAGATATTGAATTAAGGATTTTTAGGTCCCTTCTGGTATGCACCCATCCTTGCTCCACACTCACATACCCATATACCACCCCCACCACATGTATGAGCCTACAATTTTAGAAGTTTAAATGCATTTTACTCTATTTCCCCTCACTCCCAAAGGAGACATGGAACAAGTATTTATCAAGTGTTTAGTATGTTCCAGGCTCTGTGCTAAGTGCTAGTGATACAAATGCAAGCAAGAAAAAGACAGTTTTTGCCCTTAAGGAACTTAGTTCAAATGGAGGAAGATAACATGCAAGAGGGAGCTGAAAAGATGAAAGTGTTGTGGGGATGGGGTGAAGAGTGGGATAGGGTCATGGTTTTCAAGTCCTTCAAGAGAAGGCCAGAAATAGAGTTGGGAAGGGAATGAAAGACAAGTCTGACACCCTCCCTAAATTGGAAGCTCCAAGAAAAAAAACACAAAAAACTCACCAGTATGATAAAAGGGAGATACTGAGAAGGGATAGTCCATGGTGTGTAGGTTAGGGAGGTAGGGATTTCTGGGTAAGGAGGCCCCAGGTGCTGAAGGAAATTCCAGTATGAGCCTTCAGTAGATGAGTTATGATTATGAAGTCCAGAAAAAGTCAGGGACAGGCCCAGAGAAGTGGTCAAAAGAGAGATTTTTCCGGATTCTAATTTCATAATGGTTATTTCTTCTCTTTAGGTTTTCTGTCTTCTTATAAACTCATGTAGCATAGATTAGTTTTTGTTCTCTTCATCGTTAGTCACTGCATTTGACATTATCAACTAAAGGCTAAAACAAAATCACAGAACAATTATGATTTCACATAAAAATCTTTACATGAAGAAAGAAGAAAAGAAATATGAATATCCAGGTAATGAATGGAGGCCCAACAAAAATTGCTACTGACCTCTTCCCTTCTCTCTCCTTCCCACTTAAAACAAAGCAACTGAAGCATCTGAGGGCATATATTGCAAATCCAAATACACAGATATCGATCACCCTTGAAGACTGGTATCCTGGAGAACCAAAAAGGATTAGCTTTGTGTTTCATGAACCATTTAGTTTATGAATTCCCAGGATACCAGGAGAAAACTGAATGACTGCTGTTAGACTTGAGAGAGTCTAGAAGAACTGGCTGAGAAGCATCCACCCATTGGCAGGGCATAATGGCATCATGTATTTGTCTTATCCTTCACAGTTTTCTAAACATTTTATGTGGTCTCCAACAACCTTTTTAGCTCTAAAATTCTGTTGCTCTTGATATTTTCCTATTTGGTCCAGAAACAGAGTAGTACAAGAGAAAGGAAAATGGATCTGAAGTCACAAGACCCGAGTTCAAATTCTAGTCTGCTACTTGTCATCTATGTGACTTTGGGCAAATCACCAAAATCCCACTGAATTTCATTTTCCTTGTCTGTAAAATGAAATTGCTGGATTCAATTAACTCTAGGCTTTTTTAGGTTCTATGATCTTGTGATTATTAACATAATTAAAACATTTTAAAATACCTAGTAGGTTGAGAAGTTGAACTTATTATACCATGAATCAGCAATGAATTAACCCACATTAAATGTTCACCGAGGGCATATTATATGCTCAGTACCTTTTTAGATACTTTGGCTCATAAGAAGACCTCAAAGATTAAAGTAATAATATTTTTTAAAAAACCTTAGAGATAATTGGAAAATAACTTTAGAGCTGGAAGGGTCCTTACTGACTATCTAGCCCAAACCCATAATTTTCATATATGAGAAAATTGAGCCTCAGAGGAAGATCTCAAGAGCAGAAGAAGGGCCTTGTCCAAAGTTACACAGCCAAAGTTGGAGGTTAGAGGGAGCAATGAAACCCAGGTTTTCTGATGCTTAAATAGAAGTATCACTGGTTGTATCATCATAAGAATGTGCAAAAAAATTGAGCAAAATCGGGAATGCTTTTCTTCAAGTCTTCACTGATGGTGAGTAATAACCAGGTATGGACCTGCTTTGTAGAAGAGTTGGCAAAGCTTTACTAAAGACATTGAAATAGATAGGATCAAGGACTGTTATTTTAATCATAAAATGTAATCTTTCTCTGTCCTTCAGAGAATAGATTCTTAAAGATTTCCATTTCCTGATGTTTTGGTATTTTCCTATTGTTAACTGAATAATTCTAATGTTCACATTTGCAAAATGGCAATCAGAAGATTCTTTTCTTTGCTATATCTTCCAAAGACTCAGGATTATAGCACAAACTAAGAAAATACAGCTCTTTCCAAGTGTGGAAAAAAAATATCCTGGCCCTCAGATTCTCTCCTGCTGTTGGGATGTTCCCTACCCCTGGGTCCCTCCTCAAATCAGTGGCTCAGCCGACACGTGATAAAGGTTCACAAAGGGAAGAATTCCAGGGCCTGAGCTCAGAGCTTGTTCATAATTTGTCACATTGTTCCCCTGCATCGTGGCACACAGGAGATATGTAAGGCCCCCAACTGCTCGGAAGCCACTGCCATGTCTTGGCACAATGGGGGAGAGTTAAGGGCTGAATGGTGGCCATAACCTTGAGTTCTTTTGCTTTTGTGAGTCTCAATAAGATGCTGCAAGTCACTCAAAGAGATCTTTTGTGTGAACAATTAAAAACCCCAACAGACAAAGTGAAAAGAAAAAGCTGATGTAGGCACATTTATGCATAAGTTTCTGTGTACACGTTCATGGAGCCAGGCAAATGTGTGGTACATTCACACTAGAATAAACATTCCTGTCCTTTGTATACAAAGGGAATGCTATAGACCTGTCATTAGGTGTATGTTTTCAGTTGCCTTTCAGTTCTGTGAATGGAATTGCTTTGATCCAGTCACACACTCTTGCCTGTTACACTTTCTGACAAAGGGCACACATTGGCAAGAAAGGTGGTTAAGAGAAGGGTCATGGCTTATAGCCAAGGAACAGAGTAAATTGAATTGACTTACTTTGGTATTAAACATATGACCTTTGCCTTGTTAGTCTGCTCTCCTAATCAGCTGGTTAATCTAGCCACGGATATGTCCCAATTTCAACTTCATCAAAAAGTTATCCATGACAGTGAAAGGGAAATCATGTTCACTTGGACCTAGGGAGCATTGGTATCATTAAATTCCATATTTTCTTGTCTTTTATAAAACACACACACATATATTTTATAAATTGATAGACAGAAGAGGATATATAAACAAATATGACACATATATGTACATGTATCCCTTGCTAACCTTTCCCAACCTTGAAACTCCCGGAGGTCTCCAAGATCCTCATCTAATAAATTGTCCTTAAGGGATCTTGCTGTGGCAGGTGTCCCTGAATAAGTCATTTAACTTCTATCTGGCTCAATTGCTTCATCAGTGAAATAGTGGAGGAGGGAGAATAATGATGTTGATGATAGTAGCAAAAATTTAGGACCTATGAAATACTCAACAATATATGAGCTAGTATCTAGAATGATGTATCACAAAGTTCTATCTTCCATAAACTATTACTAAAGACTGGAAAAATCTTTAATAGTTTTAAGTTATTGAAGCATAAACTGCACTAACTGTATAGACCTCAAAATAACCTTGAAATAAGC
This sequence comes from Gracilinanus agilis, assembly GCF_016433145.1. Taxonomy (NCBI): domain Eukaryota; kingdom Metazoa; phylum Chordata; class Mammalia; order Didelphimorphia; family Didelphidae; genus Gracilinanus; species Gracilinanus agilis. Next base: position 297,682,713 of record NC_058131.1, on the reverse strand, counting down.
TGCATTGGAACTGCATCATAATTACTGATAAAATTGCTGCCCACAATAATCAGCTCTGATCATTGACCGACTTTTATTACAATCCACAAAAGTTTAAGAACCTTTTGACAGATACTACCATACCAAGATATTCATAATTTCCATGTTACGCAATGTCCAACTTTAGGAATATAGAGACAAAGAAAGAAATCGAAATCATGAAGAAACATCATCTTGTCTGGTATCAGAGTTGTCCAGAAGATGTTTTCTGTGAGTTTACAGAAGATGACCTTATGTCCCAATTCTTTTATTCAATTATGAAAGAAAACTACCTACCCGTGAAATAGACCATGAAATATTAAATAAAAACGAATGGCAAGAGAGTTGAATTCTTGGACAGTTTCCATATGAATTAATGCATGAATGAGTGAGAGAGAGAGACAGAAAGAGAGAGAGATAGACACACTTAGAGAGGGAAAAGATAACAATAAAAATAATTTACCTGTAAGAATGCAAAGTGCTAGAGAAGATAATCCACTGAGATATCTCCTTGCTCTAGGGCTTGTGATTCTCTAGATAGTATAGTCTTGAGCAACTTTAAGAACATTTTGCATATGGCATAGGCTGGCTTGGTAATGCCCTTTATTAGCAAAAGGCAGCAAATGGGGGCAGCAGGGTGGTTCAGTGGATTGAGAGCCAGGCCTAGAGATGGGAGGTCCTAGGTTCAAATCTGGCTTCAGACACTTCCTCGCTGTGTGACACTGGGCAAGTCACTTGACCCCCATTGCCTAGCCCTTACCATTCTTCCTTGGAGCCAATATACAGTATTGATTCCAAGAGGGAAGGGAAGGGTTTTTTAAAAAAGGCATCATGGCATCATGGGAAGAACCCTATATTCAAGAACAGAGACCCTGAATTCTCTGCTATTTATTACCTGTGTGACACTGGATAAATCATGTAGTTTCTGGGAATTTCAGTTCATTGATCCATAAAATGAAGGGGTTGAATTAGATGACTTTGAGTATCCCCTCATCCTCTAATCCTATGACCAAATGACGTGTACAATTTTCTTTTTAGTGCTAATTCCTATGATTCTAAGACAACCTTCCTTGCTACTTGTATAACATAAAAGGTTTGACCAGTTTTTACATCCTGCTTAGTCATATAGATTGAGAAGGGAACCAAGGATCTACAATTCTTCTTTGCTCTCTTCAGGCTTAAGATTCTTTTGACACAATATGTTTATTTCATTTCAGATACTAGTTAATTCGTTGCCCCACCCCAATAAAAACACCAGATGATGAGAAAACAAATCTGTTCATTTATCATGTACTAACTGACTAGGATTCAAACATACTGATGTATAACAGACAAGGTTTATGAATCTGGAACCTATTGCCACACAAGGGTCTCTGGAATTCCCATCAACATCATTCAACATATGAAGAAGAAGGTTATGAGATAGACATAGAGGAAAGGGGGATGGAGTCAGGGAAGGACTGGACACATTCCAAAGAAGGTAAGACCAGTTCAGACAATACAATTGTAGTAAGCTATAGAATCCTGCTCTGGCCAGGGGGAAATATTATGAGATTTTTTTACTTCTACCCTCTGGTTCTGAGTCAATGGAAATAAATAAGGAGGGGGAGCAAGGATAAAGAGATGCCATTACTATTATTTTGCTCTCTCCTTTCCTGTTCTAGGGCAGGGCTGATCCTGTCTGGACAAAGGGAATGAGAGCTTTGTTATGAGAAAGAAGGTTGAGAAGAGGAAAGTGAGGAAGAAGGAGGGGAAGGATGGGGGTTTTCAAGAAGGAACAACTCATATCTGGGAGCATCACCCTGCTAGGCAGCCTTGAGGGTCAAAATTTCGACCCCTAGGATCTAATGCAGCATATCTACATACTGGCATCCAGCAAAAGCCTGCTGAGTAGGCTTGGCTTGCCCCCTGCCCCTTCGTTCACCCCCTCGAGTGACTAATCCTGGCCGGCTGCCTGTGCTTTATAGATGACTTTGTCAACCTTGTTAAAGAAAAGATCCAACAGACTGTGGCCCTGTACTTCAAAAGGAAGTTAAGTTCCTCAGTGTAACTCAGCTTTGCAAATCTTCAAAAATCCCAAGCCCTGCTCTCTCTCACACACAAAAAGGGCTATTGGGAACAAGGAGTTTTGTACCTTTACACATTTCTCCATGGCTAGGCCCAGACAGCACAAGAATATGCCCACCAGCCATGAATTCTGACTTCCTCACCACCCTCCACCCCCATCCCCAGACATTAGCTGGAAGATAAAAAGGGCAAGGCAGAGAATAAAATGTATATTAATTTTTCAGGGCCTGCTGACTGGTTTCTTTAGGACCCTTTCTTGGCCTTTATTTGGCTCATTGCCTGGTTTCTCTTTGGCCTTGGAGACGTGGCAATGGGCTTGTTTTTGTGCTCCTGCATCAATCAGTTGGGTGATGTTTTCTGACCGATACAAGGACCATCTGTAGAGCTTGAAGTGTGACATTAAACTAACCTTGTCATTAGTTTGAGTTGACAAGTGGCTCATCCGATGACTGGTTACAAATTATCTAGTCTTTCTTTTGTTAATGGGGTGATTTCCTGTAGCTGTGGGTTCCGGAGAAGCCAGGCGAAAAGTCACATCATCTCCTTCTCTAAAGGGTTCCAAGTGTGCTGTCATTGAACAATGGAGGGCTAAGCCTTTGTGGAGTCTGGACCAATGTACTCTTTGCTGCAAGACCTACCATTCCAAGCTCTTGTTTTACCTTCTAGTTCCTCAAAAATGTGGAAAGTGCTGGAATATTTTCACCTCCCCACTTCCTCTCTCATTAGGGTAACTGGGGAAAATAAAGTGTGAATCTGTCCTCAAAATATGCATGGTGATAGGTAGGACTGGTCATTGAGAGTTGAAGAAGAGAGAGAAGAGGAAGTTCTTACTGGGTGAAAGCAGAGGCAAAGAAGAAGGGAGAGAAGAACTTTGGATACCTTCTTCCTTTAGTTAGAAAGATGTCACAGAAAGACTGAGAGCATCTTCACTTTTCTGGAGAATCTAGTACCCTGGCTAATAGTACATCATAGCTGAGAGTTCTGCAAGGGCTACCTGGAAAGTGGAGAGAGAGAATAAAGGTGTACCCCTAATCTCCTTCAGCCAGCAGAGAGCAGTTGACCAAGATTGCAGGGACATTGGAGTGGGGGGAGTGGATTTTGTTGGGAGGGAAATTCTTATATTCAGGAATGAAAATCATTCTGGGATTAACTTACATGGTTGAGACTGATACCCACATATTAAAATATTTTGATTTTGCTTTCCTCCTTTTATTAAAAAGTCCCTCTGTAATATTATGAACTTCATGCTTATAAATGGAGAGTGTTTGAGTACACTGAGGCAAGAGTAAAGGCTAAATCTGTCTGGGGTTCAGTGCATACATTTTTTTTTTATTTCCTGGGTAGAGGCTACAAGACTAATGAATAAGAAAACCCCCTGTAGCATATCTGGTCCCCTAGTGCCAACAGATAGCCACTGTCACAAGGGTTACACTATCATAGAAAGCATCTCAGACCACTAGGTCTGGAATATATGTCTTGGGCAGGGCGGGGGGATGAGTATTGGTAGATGCATCCATTTCCTAAGAACTTTGGAGATTTAGAATTCATGCTCTAAGTAAGGACTTTTATATTATAAGAAGTGAGACTCTTGTCTTTTGTCATTTACTCATCTTTTTGTTTACCTACAAGTTTTATCCAATTATAGATCTTAGTTTTAGTTTTATTTCTCTTGTTTATCTCAGTTGCTTGGGAAGCTGGTTAATGGACCTATATCATACATGCCTTGGGCTAGGAGGGACTCTAGAAGGCATGAAGATGTCCTTATTTGTAAGGATTTAAAGTGAGCAAACCTATGAGTTTGAGGCCACAAGAGAAGAGAGTAGGGAATTTCTGAAGGTGCAGCAGGGAGAGAGAAATTAGGTTCCTTTAAGTACAGTCAGCACACGCAATTAATTTCTTGGTATGAAAATAGCAAAGCCAAATTAAATGCATGCTCTTGAAAAGTGTTGGAGATAAGGAGCAGAGATGGCAGCCACTTTTACAAGACTTCAATGTTGGATGCAATTTGCCTGCAAAACCTGCAATATCTCAGGAGAGACCTGCAGAAACAGCTTTGAACCCCTGGGTCACTACCAGTGGACTAAATTTAGGACCTACCAAGAAGTTTTATTGTGATTAGAGCCTGGTGCTAGTGGTGGCTGTGGGGGGAAGGGCCAGGCAAGGTGAACTGAGCTTCTGGGTTGTTTTGAACTAAATGTTCTAGGGAGTTGCAATATTGTGCATACAGGGAATGGGGATGAGGAATACCCATGATGGGTATGCTGATGCTATTTCCTTTCTTCATTTCTAACCTTCTGATGCAATCTCATAATATATTATGTTTTGTAAATGAATCAGTGAAGCACACATATTATCAATCAAGACAATGATGTAATGAAGGGGAAGAATCATAGAATCTGGACCAAAGCCATGGGATTTTATGAGACAATGCACATATTTAAACTCCAGATCAGGAGTCCTTAATCTGAAATCCGTAAAAGGGATTTGTTTATAAAATTCCAGGGTTATGTAAGCTTAGATGGGGAAAAATTACATCTTTATTTTCATTAACAAATGAAATTTAGCAACCTCTTTAATTACCTATAGACATATTCTGAGAATGGCTCTATAGATTTCACCAGACTGCTGAAGAGGTCCATGACAACATGGTTAGGAATCCCTACCCTTGCCCAACAGTACAAGGTGATACTAGTCATAACCCCCACAAAAGGATGGCACTAATCAGAGAGTCAGCTAACTCTCTGAGAGCTAGGGATAGATAATTTAGCAATTATCTAGAGTGTGCCCTGGTTTTGGACAGTGTCTTGACAAGTGGAAAGGAACATTTGTTTGATAAAACCTTATTATTAAATAGGGCCAGGCACTGGTCATAATCTTTCCCACCCCAGTTGCTCCAAATCCAAAATAGGTTATTAAGGGGAAATTAAGAATGTTCTCTTCCATTGTCTTATTATAGTTTGGCAGTAGATTGCAGTTTTAAAGAATGTGACAATAGAACACAAAGTCTGACAGGTCCTAGCATGCTGGAAAAGCATTGAGTATGAGCCTAATTATGTCTGCTGTCCAAGGTCCTGTCTTTTTAGGTAGGGTGAAATTTGTCACAGAAAGGTTGGTCATTAGGTGAGGGGCCCTTTGGAAATGGAAACCCACAAAACAAACAAAAATAGCCTTTGGTTCTGTGCAGGCTCTTCCAGTGACAGGGTTTGAAAATGGGAGCAAAAAGTGGTAAGAATCATATAGTTCTTAGATTGCCTACAAATACTTAAACAAAAGTTGATAATCCTATTGAAAAATTCTGGTCTAACTACCAAGTCAATACAATATTAGGAGAACTAAATTGCATGAATATTGATATTCTTAGTATGAATGAACTACTGAAGTTCATCAAAGTATGGTTTGTAGATTCTTCTCAGATGGGATATAGAGTAAATATTTTAATTGTGTACTAAAAAGTAACAAAATATAACATTTTGTGGACCACTTGGACATCTTGCTTTGCAGTGCATATGATGAACATAAGAACGTAGAATATTATGATGATCATTGAATTGATATGACATTATCTGTTGTCAAAGATAAGAAACAGAATCATTCTATGAAGAATTTAAGATCCTCTAAACTAAGTCATATATATCCATGCTTGATTATGGCCAAAAGAGAGGATGGTAAAAACTAAGCTGAAAAAAATATGGTTTAAGATTAAGAAATAAAAGAAGATAAAGGCTTGTTAATGACTCAGAAGTACCATTCCTATGCATGATGAATATATTCTTCAAAAAGATATTTGAAAGTTGTTCCAAGTGTCAATCATCAAGCACAATCACAAAAATGGAATTGACTATATCTTGACAGTTACTGATGTGGTTACTGATGTGGGAATCATTTTTGAATCAGCTATCTATGTGCAGTCAGATCATCAAGCAGTTAGAGCAAAGGTCAAAATCAATAACAAATTAGAATACAGGATAAAGATGAGAAGAAGAAAGTGCAATTACAGCATCTCCAACCCAACCTGCTTAAATAATCTATTGACTCTGAAAAATGGGTAATGGTAAAAAACAAATGATATTGACTCAATAACCATTTCTTTGAAAAGTTTAGGCAATATCGAACAGTCGCCAAAATGAGGAGAGTAAAAGACTATAGAAACCACCTCATCAAGCAAATATTTTATCTCTTTGTCAAGTATGGAGGTTTGGTCATCAATTATGACACTGGTTTAAGGTAAAACTTTATTTTCAAAAATAAAATGAATGAGAATAATGTAAGATTATGAATAATATCACCTTACAAAAGAGTAAAATTAAAAAAAACAATTTAGGAGGAAATGAGCCACCAGCAGTCTTGAGATAAGATGCATTCAAGTCATATCAACCTGAGAACATTTGTAGGTCAAACTGGAACAAGGAAAACAAATAAACAAGAAAAAACAGCTCTTATGGAATTTCTATAGCAAACTCTTCTCATAGTTTTGACATTTTAAGCAGTATTGCTTAAGAAAATTTTGTCTTAAAACAGATTTTGCTTATTTTGTTAGGATTACACCTAACAAAAACTGGAAAAATATGCATTTGCTCCCAGGCAAATCTAAATCAGAGGGCTTTAAACTGTACAGAAAGATAGAAAAAGAGAAAATTATTCATGTGTATCCACCAAGGTAGACAATATTAAGTAACTACCATGTAGAAAGTATAATAGTAGAAAAGTCCAGGAATTCACAGAAGATAACATCCAATGAAGCAACCAACAATAAAACCCATAGTATCAGGTGTTTATGCACAAATATACAAAATATAAGTAATAAGCAAAGTGAATCAGAAGTCTTGATGCAAGGAAGACTTTACTACTTTCTTATGTTCATCACAGGCATTGCAAAAGACCACTAAGAATTGGTAGCATATGCTCCAAGAATTGAGCATGATTCTAGAAGAGCTTATGCATCTGCCTCTGGAAGAGGGACTCCAGGGAAGCCAGAAGATAGAGATGTGGAGAGAAAGCTTTCCAGGCATGACAGACATTTAAAGAAAAATATTTGGAGTTGGTAGATGGAGTTTGGAGTCTTGTTCCACAAATAGCTAAGGGACCATTGTCACTGGACCATAAAATATGTGTGTGTGTGTGTGTGTGTGTGTGTGTGTGTGTGTGTGTGTGTGGTCTGGGAATATAAAGTATAGAAAGTTAGGAAATGTAATTGAGTCAGGTTTTGAAGGGTCTTTAACACCAAACAGAGAATTTTATATTTGATTCTGGAGGTGATAGGGAGGTATTAGAATTTATTGTGTTGGGGGAATAATATAGTCCAATTTGGACTTTGAAAGGAAGATCACTTTGATAGTTGAGTGGGAAAGACTGGTGGCAGGCAGAATACCTCAGATGGCTGTTGCAAGAGTCCAGGGATGAGGTGATAAAGGATGTGTAGTAAGATAGTGGCAGTGGCAGAGGAAAAAAGGGAATGTATGTGAGAGATGTTAAGAAGGTAAAATCAATAGGCCTTAGAAACAGATTGGATAGGGAGATGAGAGTAAGTGAAGAGCGAGTTGAAAGTCTATACTTGTGACGGTGAACTTATGGCATGTGTGCAAAAAAGGGCATGCAGAGCCCTCTCTATAGCCATGCCTGTAGTTACCTGCCAGATTTCGTTACTAGAAAACTAGAGAGATTCCAGGTGGAACTGTTCCCTTCCCCCTCTCCATCCACCTAAGGACATTCCTTACTTCCCCAGTCCCTCTGCCCAGCAGCCCAATGGGAGCACTTCCTCTCTCCCCTGTATGGGGTAAGATGCTGGGGAAGGGAGCTCACATGCTGCATGAAGGGGAGGTGCAAATGGCAGCCTGTTAAGTCTGTGGTGAAGGTGATTCCCATAATGGGTTTGGAGAGGAGCTAGATTTGAGGGGAGCATAGCTCACCGCATGGCACATAGCTGGAAGGGAGCAGAGCTGGAGGGGAATGGAGCACTGGGGTCACTCTTCTCTCCTCCACACCTGCCTCTCATCACCTGCCTCCCCTGCCCAGCAGCCCAATGGGAAAGCTTCCCCCCACCCTCCCTTATCTGGGGCAAGGATAGTGTGTGTCATTGAGTCTCTGAGAGAGATGGGCACAGCACTTGGTCTGGGGTAAACCTTGTGTGGAGGAGGAGCCTGGCACTTCATGTCTAAAAGGTTTACCATCATTGTTCTATACAATTGGGAATAGCTTGCTGTTTGTTTATTTACTCAGACATCCAGCAGGCCACCCCTCTGTTCTATATTATACCTTGAAAAAAAATCTGGTTTAGTCTTTAGTTCCCCTCTTTTATCACTCTACCATAGCTAACACTCACTCTGAACACAGTTACAGGCAGCTTATCTTTATTTGGAGACAAAATCCATTATAAAAGTACAAATGGCAAATAAACAAGGATTAAAAGAGCAGAAAACTCCAAAAGGGTGAGCAACGTTAATCTGCCAGGCAGCTAGGAGGCAGATGGAAGGGGGAAATTGGGGAATGGAAGGATACACCAAGTCTGGCTGTTCCACAAGGCAGTCCATTCAGGCAAACAGCAAGTTCTGCCCAGGCAGGTCACTCCCTAAACAAACCAATGCAATAGAAAAGGGTCCAACTACTCACAATTACATTCAGTCTGGAATAGTATTGCCTTTCAGTTGCAATCATCTCCTTTCCTTGTACAAGCTCTGAAGAGTTTTGCCATTCTTGGCTCCCCTGTCCTTCCTGGTTCTCTTGTTCCTTTAGCCTCTTCTTCAGTCTGGGAAAGCTGTACTTTTCAATAGCCCATGTGACTGATAAAGGGCCACACCAGATTAAACTCAATATTATCTTCATTTTATAGAAATGGAAATTGAGGAAAGATGGAATTGAAGTTATTTGAACTCAAATCTACCTGATTCTACATCTAGTACTCTATCCACTGGGCTATTTAGCTCTAGCATTAAGGGAATAAGGGAAAGGAAATGAGCATTTATATAGTACCTACAAAGTGCCTGGTACTATGCTAAGCACTTTACAAATATTTCATTTAATCCTACCTCAGCACTGTTGTACCCATTTTCTTCTTAGGAAACTGAGACAAACAAAGTTTAAACAATTTGTCTAAAGTCATACAGCTAGTATCTGAGGCTTGATTTGTACTCAGATCTACCTGTCTAATTTCTTGTTTCTGTAAAATCTTTATGAGAATAGTCTGTATAGGCTTCAGCAATATCTTGATGGAAACATGAGAAGTTACCTTTTGGGAAACTGGGAAACTCATGAATAAGGTAACCACTTTTGGATGGTTATTTTTTAAAATATTTTTTAAAAAATATTTATCAGTTTTGTTTTTAGATTATAGTTAATTTTCATCATACCTTTCCCCTCAGCTTTATCTCCTCAGATGAAGGAAAAATAGTGAAAAAAAACCCAATGATAGTGATTGTGTCTAACATTGTATGCAATATTGGGCACTTCTCCTTCTTTCTTCAGAATATAGATTAGTTATTCTAGTTACTCAGAATCTGGATACTTATTAGTGTTCTTTGCATTTACATTATTGCAAATAGGTTTTACTTTTTCCACTCTGCATCATTGATATCATTGTATCATTGATACAAATCATCCCATGTTTCTTTGAATTCCTGCTCTTTGTTAATTCTTACAGCAGTATAATATTTCATTATGTTCTTTTACCAAAGTTTTGTTTAGCTTTTCCATAATCAATTAAGCATCCGCTTAATTCATAGCTTTTTGATAACTCTAATCATTGAGAACGTTTTCTTTATATGGAGTCAAAACCTGCTTCTCTACAATTCCCTGCGACTTGTACCATCCCACATCTTCCAAGAAATACACCTCATTCTGTTCTCTGGGATCAAGAAAAAATTGATTTTTTTTTCAAATGACAACTTTTTGCCAAATATCAGTCACTTGCTCTCTCTCAATTTCCAGTTTTTTGTCTCTAAAATGAAAGGGTTGGACCAGGCAGCCTCAAAATTAAATAAATTAACTTAAGGACTAAAATCGAAATTTACATGGTCTGTTGTATTGCTGGGAGAGCTTTAGCTTTAGCATTAAACAAGCAATGTATAGTGGAAAGAGTCCTGGATCAGGAGAGTACTTGGGTTCAAATCCTATCTCTGAAGCCTACTACCTATATGATTTGGCATAAACCACTTTGCATCTCTGGGCCCCATTTGTTATTAATATTGTTATTGTGTCTGACTTTTCACAACCCTATGGAGTATGGGACATCAGATCCTTCTATCCTTTGCTATCTCTTGAAGTTCATGCTTGTTGCTTCCACGACACTACCTATCCATGTCAACCCCTTCTCCTTTTGCCTTCAATTTTTCCCAACGTCATGGTCTTTTTCAATGAGTCTGTTCTTCTCATTATGTGGCAATAGCACTTAAGGTTTAGCTTCAGTGTTTGTCTTTACAAAGAATAGTCCAAATTAATTTCTTTAGGTATTGATTGATTTGAATCCTTGCTGTCCAAAAGTTTTCTCCAGCACCACAATTCAAAAGCATCAGTTCTACAAGTCATTCCGCAACTGACAAATGGTCAAAGGATATAAACAAGCAATTTTCATATGAAGAAATCAAAGCTATTAATAATCATATGAAAAAATGTTCTAAATCACTCTTGATTAGAAATGCAAACAAAAATAACTCTGAGGTATCACTTCATACCTATCAGATCGGGCAATATGATAATAAAGGAAAGTGATAAATATCAAAGGAAATATGGTGAAATTGAGACTCCAATGCATTGCTGGTAGAATTATTAACTGATCCAATCATTCTGGAAGGCAATTTGGAACTATGCTCACAGGACTATACCTCTTGATCCTGTAATACCACTACTGGGTAAAAATACCAAAGAGATCATTAAAAAAGGGGAAAGGACCTACTTATACAAAAATATTAATAATAGCTCTTTTTGTGAAAGCAAAGAATTGGAAATTGAGGGGATGCCCATCAATTGGGAAATGACAGAACAATTGTTGTATATATTGGTGATGGAATATTATCTTCTATAAGAAATGATGAACAGGATGATTTCAGAAAAAGCTGGAAAGACGTACATAAACCAACGCAGAGTAAAATAAGCAGAACCAGGAGGACATTCTACATAGTAACAATAATACTGTGGGATGATCAACTGTGAGAGACTTAGCTACTCTCAGCAATACAGTGATTCAGGACAATTCTGAAGGATGTAAGACAAAGAATGCAATATACCTCCAGGAAAAGGACTAGCTGTTAGAATCAGATGCAGATCAAAAGCATACTATTTTTCATATTAATTTCTTTCTGACTTTATATGAGCATTCTCTTACAACCATTATGAAAGAAATTTTTGTATAATAATACAGTATAACCCAGATCAAATTGCTTACTATCTCTGAGGAGGGGGAAGACTGAAAGGAGGAAGACAATTTGTATCTCATAATTTTGGAAAATGTTTTTTGAAAATTGTTATTATATGTAATTTGGAAAATAAAATATTCTTGAATTGAAAACTTTTAAAATATTTTGATTTAAAAAAGCATAAATTCTGTAGTGTTTAGCTTTCCATATAGCCCAACTCTCATAGCCATTGATTGCTAATGGAAAAAATAGCTTTGGCTATACAGACTATTGTTGACAAGGTGATGCCTACTTTTTACAGATTTGCCATAGCTTTCCTTCCAAAGAACAAGTGGCTTTTATTTCATGGTTGCAGTTACCATCTGCTGTGATCTCTGAGCCCAAGAATATAAAATATGACATTGCTTCCATTTCCATTTAACTAGATGGTCTCTAACACTTCCAGTTCTCTCATTATGAGAATGTCCTGGTAACTCTACATATTTTTTTGTCCCTTTAGACTTCTTGACTCTGACCTTTGTCCTTTAAGACATTAAAGACATCAAAGTCTTCTGATTTTCCTTTTTGGTTTTGAGGGTAATTCAACTTCAATTATTCGATCCTAATATATTTAAAACCTATTATAGTGAGTATGTTCTGAGCTCTCCCAGAATGAAACCAGCTACATCTTCCCCTAAGGAATCTAAGTATACCACTGAGAAGCTGGAATGTCTCTTCTCCAATGCCTTTGGCTCAAGCCTCCACTTAAGGTATAAGTTCCCCCTTTGGCCACCAGTGACTAACATTCCAGTTCCATTTAACTGGAAATATCAGTTAGCCTTTTTTGGCAAACCCTTACCTTCTGTCTTAGAATTGCGACTACATATTGGTTCTACATCAGAAGAGTGGTAAGGGTTAGGCAATGGGTGTTAAGTGACTTGCCTATAGTCACATAGGTAGGAAATGTCTGAGGGCAGATTTGAACTCAGGACTTCCCATCTCCAGGCCTGACTTTCTATCCATTGCTGCCCCCATCAATTAGCTTTTTAAAAAGGGATATTTACTTAAAGCAAGAACAGAATTACAAATATGTCCCCCCAATACCTCGTGGGTACTTTCTCCTATATCACTACAGTTTCTATACTTTCTATATATAATTTAGTATAATTTCTATGTAGTACTGCTCTCACTAGCTCATATCTAATGTATCATTGCTAGACCAGGCTTCTGTACTCCTTGGGGCATGAATACTTGGCTAGTTTTAAAATCCAGAATGGGCTTGACTTCTGGACTTCTGACAAATCTCTCTCTCTTGAACTTTCAAAACTCACAAGTCTTCGCTTTCTTTCACTTTACCTAAAATGACAGGACAAATATATTCATATGACAGCACTTTATGCTGACCTTAGAAAGGGAAGACCCCTGATGCCATTCTTCCCCACAACATTGTTTTGCACTAGACACCTTCGGGCAAGAAATAGCTGATGAGGTGAATTCAGACCAAGAAAAGAGGTTTTTTGATCACTTAGACTTTTTGAATATAACCCCAGCTAATCAAAAAAGTTCTTACTAACCAGGTGGTTAGTAGACTGCAACAGAATGTCTGGACAAAATTCCAAAGATTCTGCAGAGCATTTCAATTTCCATGTCATCATGATTCTCCTGGTAGCAGACTGGGGAACTGCATCTGCAACATGCTACATGTCTTTGATGGAACTGGGCTCACTGGCAAGTTCCCATTACATTCTCCCTCTGAAAAATTTGCTTTCCTTGGAAAATCAGCTGGGCTGAATGTGTCAACATCACCCCCAATTCCGGACAATTTTCCAGGGTCGTAGGGAGGTGTAAGTATTGCTTTATCATTTGTTCCTTCATTGCTATACAGTAAAGTCTCAGTGAACTTACAAAAAATTAAAGCAATGAATATTTCTCAATGAGGCACCCACGTATTAATGATACAAGTTCCATGCTTCTCGTAGCAGTATCAATTCTAATACTTGTATTCTTGTACAGGATTCAGTTATATAATAAACATCAGTACTTAGACATTTGATGAATCAACAAATGTAAAAGTCTACCAAATAATCTCTAATCATCTCAAATGGAAGTGCTTTAGAAAGGATACACACTGGGGAAAAATAACTGTACAAAAACAGACTAATACAAAGAGAGAAAAAAGGCTCATTTTCTCTAGGATCCCACAAACTGAAGTCTGCAAAAATGAAAAGTATGGATAAATCATCTCTCCAGGGTCCCCTGCAAATGCAAATAGCTTGATTTTTTTTATCCCAGATGAGCCTCCGTGTATAGTGAGTATGTGTTGACCATTTAGGCTATGTTTGTCCACATAGGTTATCTAAATGTGGCTTCATGGGGTGAGGCACTCATAGCTATCTCTGGAATCTTCCTCACTATTATTTCCTTCTCCAGTTCATTTTACAAATGAAGCAACTGAAGAAATGGGGTTAAGTGACTTGTCCAAGATCCCATAGCTTAAAAGTATATGAGGTCAGATTTGAACTCAGGACTTCCTGACTTCAGACACTGTCTATTCATCACCCCTTATCCCAACCTTCAACCTCTCACCACCACCACTAGTGTTTACGAAGAAACTTTTAAGTCTGTCTGGAAGGGCACGAGAACAGGGAACATGGGGCTGGTTGGTGTGTTTTCCCTTGAAAGAGGAATATAGGACTAGAATTATGTATCATAATATTGTTGATGTTAAAAACATCAGGGTATGATGTTTTTAAGTTCAAAAGCCAAAAAGCTGTAGCTTTTCTCTGGTTGCTTTTTCTTAAAAGGGAAGGTAGGTCCTAACAGAGGGGGAAGGTAGGTCCTAACAAAGGGGGAAGGTAGGTCCTCAAGCAAAGTCAAACACCACACATAGATTTAACTCCTCTTTTTTGACTATTATGAAAATCCTGAGTGTTTTCCTTGTCCTCCCTTAATGGCTGACAGAACAAGCAGTGGGGTGAACCAACTCAAGGTATGGATATCATGAGTAAGTTTGTACCAATCAACCAACAAGCTTTTTTTAGGAACCTACTATATGCCAGGTACTGACTGAACTAGATATTAGAGATACAATAACAAAGAATGAAATAATCCCTTCATCCCAGAAGTTTAAATTCTATTGGAGAAGCCAAGTCCATAGATAACTATCAGCAGAATAAATATAACAAGAACAAACACAAGTAAATAAAGAATTACTAAGTACAAAGTATTTTATTGGAAGAATAGTAGCTGTCGAAGGAATCAGAAACTGCTTCATGTTGAAAGTGGTGCTTGAGCAGTAAAAGTGCAAAAATGTAGTGGAAAGAGTATTGGGATCAGCATCCAAGGAGCTCAGTGTGAATACTTGTTCTAATACTGTGTGACTTTGGTACAAATGACTCTGAGCCTAAATTTTGTCTTCTCTATCCAGAGGAAGTTAGACTAGATCTATGTGGTACTTTCCAGTTATGTATCCTATGATCCTATGAAGAAGAAATAAAACTTGTATACAATGAAAGAAAATTAAGTCTTTGTGTAGAGCTAACCAAAGGTACACAGGTAAATGCTTGATAACAGGCTTCTAGAGGAAAAACATGCTCAAAACACACATTTAATCTTCATTATCAACATTTTATATAACATTTTAAGTCTATACAATAAACAAAATAATAAACCAAGTACTGATTGTTAAGAAGTTTTTGCCAATCTGAGGTGTCAGTGCTCATACTGAAAATTTAACAGTTGGCTCTCTTGAGCCAGTAAGAGTTGACTCCAGTAGTAGTTCAGAGAAGGGAAAGGCCAATGTGTGCCTAAGTAGTCAGGAAAACTTCCTGAAGGAGGTGGAACCTAAAGGACAAATAGGATTTAGACAAAGTGAATGGGATATTTGACTTTCCTGTAGTGTGTCTGCCATGCTTTTATTTTTTTAAGCTTAATTATTTTTATTTTAGTCAGTCAAAATTTTCCCTCTCACTCTCCTCCCCACAATATTGAGAACATAAGAAAAATTAAACCCATTACAAACATAGTCAATTAAAACAACTTTCATATTATCTGCCATCCTTTCTTATAGATCATAGCTATAAAAAAAAGGAACTAGGCATAGAACATAAAGATACCATAGAACATGGCTAGAACATTCAGCTTTAAGAGTTCTGGTATAGAGCTAGGAAGATGTGAGTTCAAATTTGACCTCAGATACTTCCAAGTTGTGTGTTTCTGGGCAAATCATTTAACTGTTGTCTGCCTTAGGTTGCTCATCTGTAAAAGAGAGGTAAATAATAGCAGCTATTGCCTGGAGTTGTTAGGAGGATAAAATAATATCTACGAAATGATTTTTTTGTTGGAAGGTGATCATAAGTCATTTAGTCCAATCCTCTTATTTTAGACTAAAGAAAACTGAGGAAAATAGAGTTAAGGTGACTTGCTCAGGGTCACAAAGTTAGTGACTGAGGTCAAATCTGAACTCAAATTTTCTTTATTCGAGGTCAAGTACTCCATCTACTTCAACACCAAGTTCTTACCAACTGTACGACTTTGGACTTCTAGAGTGTATATCCAGGAATCTCATCAACAGGAACCTCTTCATCCTTCAATATTGCTTCAACGCTGATACTCATGCCTTATCAATACTCTCTCCCTTGGGACTCTTCTGATTGAAAGATGGAGCAAAAATGCTCCTCTCCCAATATTTATTGATGATTTGAAATCTCTATCAGGAAAGGTTCAAATCCACTACATTTGTTATGAATTAAATTTTGTCTGAAGTAAGTCAGTAAAGCAATCTATAAGGACCCTTCCACTGGTGGGCAGCTTTAGTCACTGCCAAATTCTTCCTCATGTTAAAGCAAAACCTTCCTTCCTATAGCTTCTCCCCAGTGACTATAGCCCTGAATTCTAGGGAGATGTGGATTAAGGATGGCTTCCTCTTCTGTTGACAATGCTTCAATTATTTGGAGACCTTGCTCAGGTCCCAACAAAGTCTTCTCTAGTATAGGTGAAAATACACTCATTACCTTTGGCTCTTCCTCATATAATATTAAAATTTGGACTCCTTACCATCCTGGTTGCCATTTTCTGGAAATGCTGAGATTTGCTTTGCCAATGTGCCTCTTAAAGTATTTAAACCATGGCAAAGAATTAGAAACTAAAGGAAAGTTCCTCAACTGGGGAATGGCTGAACAAATTATGGTATATGATAGAATATTATTGTGCTCTAAGGAATGATGAAGAGGATGATTTTAGAAAGAGCTGGAAAGACTTAGGTGAAATAAGTGAAATAAGCAGAGCCAGAAAACTATATAGACAATAACCACAACATTGTGGAATGATCAAATGTGATAGACTTTGCTACTAACAGGAGTACAATGATCCAGGACAATTCTGAGGGATTTATGTAAAAAAATGCTCCAGAGAAAGAACTATTAGAATAGAAATACAGATGAAAATATGATTTATCATTTGTTTATTTAGGTATGCATATATTTGGAGTTTTGGTTTTATAGGATTATTCACTTACAAAAATGATATAGAAATCTTTTTTGCATGCATACAATTTTTATATAGCTATATTTTATGATTATATAAATGATATAGAAATATTTTTTGTATCTGTATAACCCAGATTGATTTGCTTGTCAGCTTCAGGAGTGGGTAGGGAGGAAGGGAAGGAGATGATGTGGATCATATAACTTTGTAAAATTTATATGGAAATTTGTTTTTAAAATGAAAGAAAGTATGGTGACCATAACTGAAAACACTACATAGATCTGGTCTGACCAACCCAGTACACAGTTGGATTATCCCTTCCCTTCTTTCGTATATTAGACTTTTCTAAATGCAAGATGAGCTCACATGGCCTTATTTTTTTTAATGGAGAAGAGGGACAGCCATTAGATGAAAGGAAGTGATCAAAAGAAGCCTGCTCTAATGAATAGATAAGACTACATTACAATTTGGAACACTTTATATTCAAGCAAATATGACTGAGAAAAAGAGTAAAGGTAGAAAGAAGTTGAGCAAAATCTGCTAATGAGGGGCAATGAAGTGACTCAGTAGATAGAGAGCGAGACCTGGAGATGAGAGGTCCTGGGTTCAAGTCTCGTCTCAGACATTTCCTAGCTATGCAACTCTCAGCAAGTCACTTTACCTCCATTGCCTAGTCTTTACTATTCTCGTTACTTAGTATCGATTCTAAAACAGAAAGTAAGGGTTTTAGGGGGAAAAAAGTGCTAATGAAAGACATTTGGAGAATATAAAAAAATCATTATTGCTTACCCAGTGCTAGACATCTGGTCACTCCTTCTGAGGCTTCTGTTGAGAGAATTGGGCCTCAGTTGAAATTAACAGTCAAGGAAGAAGAGATTTTATTCCATTTCCTTGTCTTTCAAACTGCAGCTTCTCCAAACAACTATCTGAATTTCTTTTGATTTTCCTCATTGGTCTTAACAGAAACTCTTCCTCAGATTTTCCCTGGTAGTTGAGCCTAAAGCACAGGAGATTGTGTTATATATTGAAATAAAAATTGTAATTAGATTATGCACAATGATGGTGGTAATCAGATTGCATATTGGTATGGAATATGAATGAGATCAGCCCAAAGGGAAGCAATTCATTCCTTTAATGACAACATCTTGGTCTATGAAATGAAAAAAAAAAGATCAAAGCTTATTCAAAATAAATGTATTTAATGGAACAGTAGTTAAAGAAGTCTGGAGCATTCATTTTATTTTCATTGTATAATATCTGTTTCTCATAGAGTTGTCTTATTCTTTAGTACTTTTTATTCTCACAGCCATGCATGGGTTTGATTAGCCTAATTAGAGTTAATGTCTTGTGAACAGAGTGTAGATCTGTGAATGTTTGCATTTTCTGTAATATTGGGAAAAGGAGAACAAGCAGCCCCACTCTTTATAAGTCCCAAATTGCCCCAAATATGATGATTATCTTCTCTTAATAATTGTGATATCACAAAAAATGAAAACCAGAAGTAGGAAAATTGAACAAGAATAAAAGGAATGGGATATTCCCTGATTTGGATATGGTTTCCCTGGCAAATTGGGCTTAAATCTGAAGTCTTAGATCATTTAAAATGAATGTCCAAAATTATTATTATTATTATTATTATTATTATTTTTCCTTTGAGCCATTAGCAAGAATAGTCTATGATATTTCACAATATATCCTTCTCTTTTCCTCCTCTTATCTGTGGATCCACTTAAGACTGAAAGCAACTTTAGAGGGAAAATGCCATTTGTGATTAGAGGCTTGTCAGATCTCATTTACTAACTGGCATTGGCTCTAAGAGCCCACAGATATGAAATCTCTTAGGGAAGGCAGCATATTGTAGCCTGTGGTTTGAGTGGTTTACTGGGTAATACTTTACTCCCTCATTTACTTTTAGAGTTCCTAAGAGGCTGGGATACTTCCCCAGAAGGCCCTATGTGAACAATTTGGGTAGGGTAGGAATAGGGATTGGGACCTCCATTTTAATAGAAACATGTTTATTTTGCTTTGGGCAAATGACCAGCAAGGAGCAGACCCAGAGACTAAAGGGAATGCTTTCTCAAACTCTTGTTGGGTTCCTAGTGTTTCCATGAAACTTTTAGAGTGATAGAATGTGTGAGGGAAGAGGAGGACCAGACAAAAGTTATCATTTGCCCTCAGTTAACGTACTAAAGCTCTAAAAAATGTTCTATGGTTCTAAAAAAGTGTTATTCCTCATAAATGAGGTAAGCATGCTTAACTGATATATGTGTATAAACTGTTTCACCTAGAATTCTAGCAATTAGAAATCTCTTCTAACTAGCACTTCTGAGCAGGTTGATTAAAGTGGTGATTGGTGTTTATAATGATGACCTGAGGCTCTCAGAATTCCTGACATGGGCCTCAATCATCAAAGAAAGATTATCCTGATCAGGCTTAATTTTGAGTTAAAAGTATTTTACTGATGTTCTTTGAAAATTGATAACCCCTGTATATCATCTGGGGTAACTTTTATTTTATTCATATCTTTTGTTTTCACCTCACCTCTATTTCTAATTATATCCCTTCCCACTCCCCTATCCAGAGTCCACCCCTCTATAAGAAAGAATAAAAAAATAGAGGAAGAAAAGGTAATTCAGCAAAAATAGCCAACAAGTCAAATGAGTCTGATGGTGTATGCAATAATAAAGGTCCCTGCATCCTATCTCTTCAGGTACCAGAGACTCTATTATAGTTTATTAACATTATTTAATTCATTTGGCAAAAACTAAGATTATAAATCAGTGTGCTATAGTAGAAAGCACAGTGTATCGGGACTGTAGGACTTATTTTCAGTGGGACTTGAGGTGAGTCCCTTAATGTGACTTCTAAACTTGAATGACTTCTAAAGTCCTTTGCCTATGGCCCTCTTTCTGAGAAGACTGTACAGCATAATCCTTAGCTATGTTTATCACTCATTTAACTTTATGAAATTTTTATTGGGTAGTGTCTAGATTATACCTTAATACTAGAGTCTTGGAATGGAGACAAGAGAGCCTGATGTCCTTCTGCACTGGATGACTGGAGGGAAGAAACCAGTTCACTAAATTAAGGGAGAATGATTAGTTGGGGGGATTAAAAAAAATCACATCCTTTGAGCCCATGATTGCGGGGAAATCATTTCCAGCCTTTAATGCTAAGAAGAAAATATTTCTAGCAATAAATTTTCTAGCATGAGTTTTAAAGAGAGGCCACCAGGAAGTAAGAAGCATCTCTTCATCGTCATGATTTTCAGTTTTATGGATGTCATTCTGAGAAAAATCAAAATGTGTGTGTGTGTGTGTGTGTGTGTGTGTGTGTGTGTGTGTGTGTGTGTGTGTATAATTAGGTGACTCAGTGGATTGAGAGCCAGACCTAGAGATGGGAGGTCCTAGGTTTAAATCTGGGCTCAGACTTCCAAGCTATGTGACCCTGGGCAAATCACTTAACCCCCATTATCTACATAGATTTTGCCACTCTTCTGCCTTAGAACCAATACACAATATTCATTCTAAGACAGTGGGAAAGGGTTTAAAAAGAAAGCAAAGTCCATGGGGACTGTATTCTCTGAGTGAGCTGACATGCCCCAGAGACAGAAGGGCAAAGCAGAGGTGGTACAGGGAATTACAGAATATAGAAGAATATGACTTGAGGTTCCCTTTTCCTTTTTTGAAAATTAAAACATGATTGACTTTCAGTTGTGAGATTCAGATTCAATAATTCATTCCAAAGGAAGGAGGCAGAATAAAGCTAAGTGATTCTGGAGTCAGATTTTGCCTCTTGACATTGAACATGACATTTATAAACCTAGAACTAGAAGAGACCTTAGAGACCATCTATTTAACCCTTCCCCCTTCATTTTGATGATAAGGAAATAGAAGTGCTGAGGATAAGTGACTTTTCAAGGGTCCTCAGTTTACCTTTATTTATAAAATGATGGGATTTGAATGAGGTTCTTTTCTGAGTTTTTTTCCAACTCTATGGCTATGATCAGTGTTAAGTTCTCACTGCTGTAATAGCCAATTCCAGTTGATGCCTCCAACCCCATCTTGAGATTTCCTTTAAGTTAAAAAAGTCAATTTTAATGTCAATAGTTAAAAAAATGTCTATAACACAGACCATTGGAGCTGGTGATTTTCCACCCTTCTGTAGGGAGGAAGAACATGGAGAGCAAAAGATGCCTGTGGGTTGAGGGTTTCTGTGGTTCAACACTGGTGGGGTGGTCCCATGGCAGCAGTTGGAAGCTGTGGGGCTTCCTCCATCACTGTCAGCACTGTTACCTCATTTGGAGACAGTTTTCTCCTTGGCTTCATTTTCTTCTGCCCTATGGCACTAGGTTTGTTGTTCCTAATCTTTTTGAAGCTGTAACACCCTATCATTTTGGGTTAGATCTGGAAGCATCCCTTTCTCCTCCTAAAAGTGCTATGTGGTTCCCTTTACATTAAGACAAAAACAAACAAACAAACAAAACTTGTGCATGAATATGATTGGAAGTCTCAGGACTCCCTATGAAATCACTGAGAATTCCTTGGGATGTCTCAGAATCAGAATGAGAATATAGATCAACAACAAAGTAAGGACTTGAAACAATTTAGATAAACCAGACTTTAAAAATATCATTACTGAACAAAACACAGCTAGATCAGATAGAATGGCCAGCCATGGCTTCAGGCTCACTTGAATTTCTCAGGGATTTCATAGAGGGAACACATGTTTCAGATAGAAGGCTGAATTAGAAGCCCTCTGAGTTTCCTTCCAGGTTCTGTGAGTGGCTGTGATTGTGTGAGACTTATTACCCAGTTTATATCTTTACGCACCTTAATGTTTCACTCTCCAATTTCTTCTGCAGAAGTATTACATTATCTGATCAGGAGCTAGGAGCAGGAAGAGAGAAGGTCTTTTTTCTTAGTGTCTCTGTGTGTGTGTGTATGTGTGAGCATGAGTGCATAAATACTTGAGTTAAGAAACAACATGCAATAGTGTATGGACATCTTGAATCTCACATACTGACTTTTTCTCTGGGCAAAGCACTGAATATTTTTGGAGTCCTAGGGGAAATCTCTTTGACAAAGAAAGTCCATCACCTAGAGCAATGATGGTGAACCTTTTAGAGATCAAGTGGCCAAATTGCAACCCTCACACAGCATGTGAGCTGTGCCCTTACCCCAGAGAGGGGAGGAAGGAAGCACTCCCATTGGGCTGCTGGGCAGAGGGGCCAATGATGGGAAAAATGTCCTCAGCACAGGCGAAGAGGTAGAGGGGAGCAGTCCCCCTTGAGCAGTGCATCATAGGTTTGCCAACATGGCCCTAGAGTTTCCTAAATTGATGAAATAATAATAAATCCAACCCTCTTATAAATATGCACATATATAGAAACATATGTATTTATGTATATACACATAATAGGAATGTATTAATGTAAATAAATTAATATGTATATCAATTTCTATATGTTTCCTATTCCAATATATTTTATAATTTCATAATATAATATTTATAATTTATAATATATTACATGTATTAGTTGATTATATATTAAACTATATATGTGATTTAAATATTACTTTTGAAATGGAATCATGCTATGTTGTCTCTCTATAAATTCCATACATATGAAAATTTAGTATATAGTTGTGGTAGATATAGATAACATGCATGTGTTCATTTATATATATGTATATATATATCTAAACATAAATACATTAATATAGACTGGATCTGTGTCTTCATTTATGTGGAGAATGCCTAAGGTGGAAGATCCTTCTAAGAAAACCTATTTGCAACTATCCTTTAACATACTTTTTCAGAGTTTTCCAGGCCATTGAGAAACTAAGAGACTTTTCCAGAGGCACAAAGTATGTGGAAAAAGAAAATTTGAATCTAGGGGATCTTCCTGACTTTGAATCCCAGCTCTCTATTCATTAAGCCATGATATTATATTCGTATAAACAGATATTATACATGTTTGCATTTAATATACCTATGAATGAAATGAACACATGTATATTATCTATATCTACCACAAATATATATTAAGTTTTCATAGGCATATACTTTATAGAGAGAAAACATAGCATGATTCTGCTTCACAAAGAATATCTGAATCATATGTTTTCTTATTTTTTTTTAGTTTTGTGTTAGAGAGATTGACCAGGGTTGGAAGGAGGTTGGGGATGAAAGAAAGGGAGGATGAACCAGGGCAAGAGGAGTACATGACACTACCATGAAGCTTAGCTTACTTTTGGGTCATCTTAATTGGACTATGTCAGCGCTCATTTGAAATAGAATTGGCTGTTGTATACTATTTTCCCTGACCTCCTGAGACAGCCCAACTCCAGTTTTGGAGGAATGTCCCACATTGCAGGATGTTTGATGAACTGTTAAACTTAGGATAATCATTTAAAAATTAAAATACTAATTCATTAAAGTTGGTGAAAAGGAATAATTTGTACTTGACATTTCATTTCTTCCTTCTTGCTTCCAGCCTCTCCCTTGCCACCATGGCTCAGGTACTTTTCCTCCTTTGAGGTTGACTCCCATCTCTTTAATGCATCCTTCTCTATTCAGGTCCTTGTCCCAGGCATTTTACTAATCTCCAAGTCATTCTTCCCTTCTTGCTCAAGGAGTCAGCACTTGACTATTTTCCTCTGAATACTACTATACTATCCTCTGCTTTTCTTTGGAACTTCACTACACACACACACACACACACACACACACACACACACACACACATACATGCATGCACATGCATACCCACATGCAAACACATCCTATAAAATGCTAAGGCCCCTCAGTTTAATTTAAGCCAATTTAATTCTTATATATTTTTCAGTTTTTACAGTTGTATCTCTTTTTTACTTCTTTTGGGGAGTTTTCTTGGCAAAGATAGTGGAGTGGTTTGCCATTTACTTCTCTAGCTCATTTTACAGATAAAGAAACTGGGACTAAAAGAGTCAAGTGATTTGCCCAGTGTCACACAGCTAGTAAGTATCTGAGGCTGGATTTGAACTCTATCTACTGTGCCATTTATTCCAACTCAGGCACCCAGGTATGGTCATACTCTAGATCTCATTGTGAACCATGATAATTCTTTAATCTTAAACTCCAGAATTCTCCTGTCTTATTATAACCTATCATTTCTTACTTCCCTCTTCTTAAATTACTCAGATCAAGATTGGCAAGGGACCTTGGTAGCTATCTAGTCAAAACTGTAGGAGGAAGAAATTCCCACCATAATATACTCAGTGATGATTAGCTAACCTGTGCTTAAAGACCTTCAAGGAAAGGCGACCCACTAACTTTTTAGGTAGTCTATTCCACTTTTTTGGAATTGCAATTTATAATTTTCTAATGGTTAGAAAGTTTTTCATGACACTAACGTTAAATTGGCTTCTTTGCTACTTCTACCCATAGCTCCTGATTCTGCACTCTGGAGACAAATAGAATAGCTCTAAGCCATCTTCCACAAGGCAACCCTTCAGATACTTGGAAGCCAACTATATTGTTCCTCCCCCCCCCCCCCCCCTTGGTCTTGCTTTTTCCAGATCAAACATCATTAGTTCTTTCAACTGTTCTTCATATGATAGGAATCAAGCCCCTTGACCATCCTGGCTGCCCTCCTTTGGATATTCTCCAGTTTAACAGTGTGCTTTAATTACTTTTTTTATTTTATTTTTTCAATTCCAGATTCTATCCTTTTGTCCACTACTTCCAAATCTATAAGGAAGCCAAAAAAAAAAAGATTACAAATATGAAGTCATGTAAAACAAATTCCTTCATTTACTAATGAAATGAATAAGAAAGAGAAAAACAATGTTTCAATCTGCAATCTAAGCCCATCAGTTATTTATTTAGAAATGCATAACATTTTTTTTCATCAGGTGAACTTTTGAATTGAGATAAGTAACTGTGTTGATCAGAGTTATTAAATCTTTCACATCTTTACAATATTTTTGTTACTATGTAAATTGTTTTCCTGGTTATACTTTACTTTTCATAGTTAGTAAAAATCTTCCCAAATTTTTCTAAAACCACCCCTTCATCATTTCTTACAACATAAAGTATTCAATCACATTCTTATATGATAATGGTATTGTTCAGCTGTTCCCAAGTTCATAGTTGCCTATATTCAGTTGCCAGTTTTTTGAAATAGCAAAAAGAGCTGCTATAAATATTTGATATGTATAGATCCTTCTTTTTTTCTTTGATCTCTTTGGGATATAGAGTAGTAGGAATATTGTTTGGATCAAAGGGTATGTATAATTTAAAGCCCTTTGTGCATGGTTCCAAATTGTTCTCTAAATTGTTGGACTATTTCACAACTTCACACAATAGAGCATAAGTATATTTATTTCTACACTTATTTCTGTTCTGTCATCTTAGTCAATCTGATGGATATGAGGTGGTTCTTTAGTTATTTTAATTTGCATGTTTGTAATTACTACCAACTTAGAGGTTTTTAAAAAACTATTAGTAGCTTTTATTTCTTCCTCTAAAAGCTGTTTATATCCCTTGGCTTTATCAATTGAAGAATGGCTCTTATTCTTATAAATTGGGCTCAGTTCTCCATATATTTGACAAATTAAACCTCTTTCAGAAGAATTTCCTGAAAAGATTCCCACCACCCCTTTCCTGGTTTTCTTCTAATTTTAGCTGCATTGGTTTTGTTGGTACAAAAATTTTTATAATTTTATATAATCAAAATTATCAATTTTTCCTCCCATGAACCTCTCCAATCTTTTGTTTAGTCTTGAGTTCTTCCCCTAACCATAGATCTATCAGGCAACTTCTTCATTCTCCACTAATTTGCTTATGATATTATTAATATCCATTTTAAAATAAAGTTTCCAGAAATGAACTATAATTGTTCCTTCATCCTTTCTTATGAATTGGTGCCTTCTACTCTTTCTTCATCACATCTGCTCACTCCTAACATTCTTCCATTTACAGTTTTGACTTTACAGTTGACCAGTTCAACTCCACATTGACCCCTACTTTCAAATTCCTTGCATGCCCTCTTATCCTGTGAAGACTTATGCCTTACCAACTCCATAGCTGAGGTTACCTTTCTATGTCTTTTGTCTTTTGGGCTGTTCCTTTGTGGCTGAATATTATTGGAGGAAATAATACAACTGTGCTAAGTCCACTATAAATTGATGTAATCTCATCTCAGCTAAACTCTACTTGAAGGCAATCAATTCATTCTTTTCTGATTGAGAGTGACCCATTACCTAAAGCAATTATTCCAAGTCTTCCTTTATGTTCTCAAGTCACCCTATGCCTTTTGTTTTTCCTTCCCTCTCAGCAGAGATGTCCTGCTTCTCTGAGGAGATTGATGATATTCATTTTGATCTCCCTCTTCTTCCCTATTTTTACTTCTCAAAACTCCTCTAAATTCTACCTCTATCTTGTCGTTCTCTTCTTTGTGCTAGTTTCTGTGGCAGAGACAGTCTCAATCTGTTACTTGGATATTTGATCCTACCTTCATTAAACTCTTCTTGGGACTTGGCCTTTCACTCTCATATTCAGTTTTTTTTTTCATCTTCTTGTTTCTTCCCTGTCACCTACAAATATAGCTACACTTATCTTTTTTTTTAAAATGGAAAAAAATTGCTTAATTTTATGGAATTAAAGTAGTTCTATATGCAAATATATCTTTAGTTCAATTAATGTCTTTGTTTTATCATCACAGTAATTACCAGATAGATGCTGATCCCCTAACTCCGTCACCAATTTTCTATCCAGTGAAACACTTTTTTAAACAAAAATAAATAAATAAGAGTTACCACAGGTAACTGAAATATTGATAATGTCTGACAACTTATATAATATTACACATTGATAGTCTTCTTTTCCAAGGGGGAATAAAGGTGTATTTCCTCACCTCTTCATGAGGGAGAAGATTCATTGATCATTTTCAGTTTCATTTTATTTCATTTCATTTGATGATTCAGTTGTTTTGTCACATTATCATCATTATTTGTTTTGCTTCATTCTATCAGATCACTGAGGAAAATTAATATTGAATTGTATTATTTATTAGTAACATTTTTGTGGGAAATAATTCATTTTCCTCAGGCCCCTTTGGTCTTCTGAGGTCAGGTGGAAACAGACCATTTTCTCATCTTCTTCTAGGCCTCAAAGCATCTAACTCCTTTGTTTTTTGTTCAAAGCCCTTCCTCTAAAATGAAAACACCCTCTGTAAAGAATTTGAAAGTAAGTTGTGTTGGTATTTTCCATATTTGGTAAAAATACAGCTTCCCTGTGATGAGGTAATAAGGGAGGAGTTGAAATCTCTAAGTCTACCTCCTCTTTTCAAATGTCCATCAATGAAGACTGTCAGGGGAAGGCCAAAAGATGAACTTTCAGATGAGTCAGAAAGAGGACACTTCTTTTATTTTATTATCTTCCTACTTTCTTGTTAAAAAAATAATTAGTTTGTTACATTAAAATGCCCAGTTAATTCACTCCCTCTTCTCTACCATTAAAGAAGGTATATCTGACAGAAAGCTAGGTATAGAAAACTATGTCTTACTAATATCTATTTATCAGTTCTTTCTTTAGAGGTGGACATACATAAAGTCATTCTTCAAATATTTCCATTGCTGTATGTAATGTTTTCGTGGTTCTGATCATTTAATTCTTCATAATGTCATGTAGGTTTTTTAAGTTTTCCCAAAATTAACTTGCTCATCATTTCTTACAATGCATTAGTATTCCATCACAATCATATGCCAGATCTTGTTTAACTATTCCCCAATTAATGTACATCTCTTCAATTTCTAGTTCTTTGCCACCACAAAGAACTGCTATAAATATTTTAGAACATATAGATTCTTTTCCTTTTTCCTTGATCACCTTAAGAAATAAACCTACTAGTGGGATTTGTGGGTCAAAAGATATATACAATTTTAAGACTCTGTGCACAATTCCAAATTGTTCTTCAACATAGTTGTATCAGTTGAGTTTTATCAACAGTATATTAGTGTTCCCATTTTTCCACATCCCCTCCAACTTTTGTCATTTTTTCTCTTTTATGTGAGATATCTCAAGAGTAGTTTCCATTTGCATTTCTTGAATCAATAACAAGTTAGAGCATTTTTTTCCACAGAGTTAAATATAGCTTTGATTTCTTCATTCAAAAACTGTCTGTCCATAAAATTTTTTCCTTAGCTTGCTGTTTTTCTTCTATTTTTGGCTACATTCGTTTTATTTATACCAAACCTTTTAAAATTATATGTATTCTATTGTGCTATAAAAATGATAAGCAAGACGATATAAGAAAAAGCTGGAAACATCTGTGGAAAGTGATGCAGAGCGAAATCAGCAGAACCGGGAGAACATTGTACACAGTAACAGCAATATTATATGATGATGATTTGTGAAAACTTGACTCCTCTCAGCAATGCAATGATCTCAGACAATCCTGACAGACTTCTGATGGGGAATGCTTTCCAACTTCAGAGAAAGAACTGTTGGGGTCATCTTTCACATCAGTGTATTTATGTTTAATTTTGAGGCTTGAGTTTCGTAGGAGTTTCCTCTTACAACAGTGACCAATATGAAAGTGCATTTTGCATGTCAGTGAAAATAAACAATTTAAAATATTATATATTCAAAAGTATCCATTTTATACTTCATGATACTTTCTATCTCTTATTCATTAAGTTTTCTCCTTTCTATAAATCTGAGAGTTAATATATTTATTTCATTTCATTTGCTCGTTCAGTTGTCTTGTTACATTGTTATCATCATCATTTCTTTTGCTTCACTCTCCAACAGGTCACTGTTGTTACTATTAAATTGTTCTTCTAATTTGCTTATGATATTTCCCTTTATGCCTACATAATATATCCATTTTGATCTTATTTTATTATCTCCTTTTAAAAGAGAAAGTCAAGGCTCATTGGCGTTCGTGAGTATAAGAGGCAGGTGAAAGATCCAACTGCATGCTTCTGCTAATAAATGATGGTATTTATTCAAGGAAATGGTCTTAAACTCTTTATTTGTTAAAATTCCAGATACTACACCATAAATATCTTCCCATGCTTCTCTAAATTCCTCATATTCATAATTAGTTATGGTGCAATGATATTCAACTGTAAACATATTCCTCAATTTGTTTACCTATTGCTGAACTGATTGGTATTACCTTGCTTCTAGTCCTTTATGATCATAAAAAGTGCTACCATTAACATTTTGTCATGGGTAGAATCTTACTTTTTTAAAAAATCTCTTTGAGATCCATACTCAGGAATGGAATTTCTAAATAAAATGGTATGAATAGTTTAGTAACTCTTTTTTGCATGATTCTAAATAATTTTCTTGAATGGTTGGACTAGTTTATAGCTTGCCAATAATGATAATGTGCAAGAGTTTTATCAGCACCTCCTTAATTATATCTGCTTATGTCATCTTTGCCTTTTGCATACAAGGTAAGACTTCAGAACTACTTTAATTTGCATTTCTCTAGTGATTTAATTAGTTTGAAGCAGTTTTCAGGTGGTTGTAAATAGTTTGTAATTCTTATTTTGAGAACTATTTATTTTATCTTTTTTTAACCCTTGTACTTTGGTGTATTGTCTCATAGGTGGAAGAGTGGTAAGGGTGGGCAATAGGGGTCAAGTGACTTGCCCAGGGTCACACAGCTGGGAAGTGGCTGAGGCCGGGTTTGAACCTAGGACCTCCTGTCTCTAGGCCTGACTCTCACTCCACTGAGCTACCCAGCTGCCCCTATATTTATTTTATCTTTTGATTAGCTTTTGGGAAATAACTTTTGGATATATATCATATATAGTCTATATACAGATTTATATTAATTCTTTTTATATCTTATATATCAAAAATTTATTGGAGATATTTTATACAATGTATTTTTTAAAATCTCCTTTCTTAGCCTAGTCGCATTGATTTTCTTTGTATAAAATCTTTTTAATTTTATAGTATTGAAATAATCTATTTTATCTTTTGTGACCCTTTCTATCTGTTTTTTGGCTTAAAATTCCTTTTCTTAAGCTTTCCTCCACTTTTTAAAGGATATTATTTTTTTATATTTATATCTGATATGCTTTGGAATTTACTATGTAAAACAAAACAGAATACTATCCCAAACCACTTTTTTTTGGCCAAACTGCTTTCTGTTTTTTCCCCCAGTGGTGTGATAAATAGGGAGCTTTTACCCAAGAAATTTATATCATAGGTTTGTTGAATATGAGACTATCAAATATAATTATGTGATTCTTGCTTGTCTGGTCCTTTCTACTATTTTCTTTTCTATTTTTTAACCAATATAAAATAGTTTTGGAGGTTCCTCTTTTTTTTAATTTTTATTTATTTATTTATTTTAAACCCTTAACTTCTGTGTATTGACTTATAGGTGGAAGAGTGGTAAGGGTAGGCAATGGGGGTCAAGTGACTTGCCCAGGGTCACACAGCTGGGAAGTGTCTCAGGCTGGATTTGAACCTAGGACCTCCGGTCTCTAGGCGTGGCTCTCAATCCACTGAGCTACCCAGCTGCCCTGGAGGTTCCTCTTTTATAAAATGTTTTGAAAAATTAAAGGACTATTTTTTTCTCCTTTGTCACTAATTTTTTTTTAACATTTATTAATATACATTTTTAACATGGTTGCCTGATTCATACTCCTCTTATCCCCTTCACCCCCCCCCCACACTCCCCCCACCCATGGCCAATGCGCATTTCCACTACTTTTGTCATGTGTCCTTGATCAAGACCAATTTCCAAATTGTTGGTAGTTGCATTGGTGTGGTAGTTTCGAGTCCACACCCTCAATCACGTCCACCCCGACCCATGCGTTCAAGCAGTTGTTTTTCTTATATGTTTCCTCTCCTGCAGTCCTTCCTCAGAATGTGGGTAGCGTTCCTTTCCATACATCCCTCAGAGCTGTCCTGTGTCATTGCATTGCTGCTGGTACAGAAGCCCATTACATTCAATTTTACCACAGTATATCAGTCTCTGTGTACAGTGTTCTTCTGGCTCTGCTCCTTTCGCTCTGCATCAGTTCCCGGAGGTCTCTCCAGTTCGCCTGGAACTCCTCCAGTTTATTATTCCTTTTAGCACAATAGTATTCCATCACCCGCATATACCACAGTTTGTTCAGCCATTCCCCAATTGAAGGACATACCCTCCTTTTCCAATTTGTTGCCACCACAAAAAGCGCAGCTATAAATATTTTCATACAAGTCTGTTTATCTATGATCTCTTTGGGGTACAAACCCAACAATGGTATGGCTGGATCAAAGGGCAGGCAGTCTTTTATAGCCCTTTGAGCATGGTTCCAAATTGCCAGCCAGAATGGCTGGATCAGTTCACAGCTCCACCAGCAATGCATTAATGTCCCAATTTTGCCACATCCCCTCCAACATTCATTACTCTCCCCTTCTTTCATTTTAGCCAATCTGCTAGGTGTGAGGTGATACCTCAGAGTTGTTTTGATTTGCATTTCTCTAATTATTAGAGATTTGGAACACTTTCTCATGTGCTTATTGATATCCTTTGTCACTAATTTTAAAAAAGTTGTATCATGAGACATTCTAGGCCTTCTGCTCATCTGAATGAATTTTGTTATTATTTTGCCTATAAAGTAACCCATTGATACAGAGGACAGGGGAAATAAATAGAATATTAAATCTGTAAATTGATTTAATATCCTCATTTTAATCATATTGAAGTAGTATATCCCTGAGCAATGAATATTCTAATTATTTATCTTTATTTATTATCATCCTCTTTCCACTTCTAGGATGAAATATAACATTTCTGTTTGACATATAAAACTTTTCTTAACTTGATTTCTTACTACTTTTTCAGTTTCATTTTTTTTATACTTTATTCCCTTCCACATATTCTATGATCCAGCAGCACTGGCTCCCTTGCTATTCCTTGCACATGACACTCCATCTCCTGACTTCCCTACGTTTTCACTCTGGCTCATTTCTGCAATGCTCTCCTTCCTCATCTCTACCTCCTGACTTTGGGTTTCCGTTAGATGACTCTTAAATTCCACGACTTTAAGTGAAAGTCCTTTCCTAGTATCTTTTTCCCCTTAAATCTCTATTATCTTCATTCTGAAATTCTAAAAATTTCTTTACAATCTCTCTCCAAATGCACAAATATAGTTAGTTAGTTTGTTTATTTGTTGTATGAATATTGTCTCTCTCATTAGAATGTTTCATGTTTTAAGTTTTTGTGTTTTGATGCTTATGAGTCTTTTGTGTTTTGAGTTTTTCTATTGAGTCAAATAAATAACTGTCCTATACCAGAACTATGTTTTACACTGAATAGCCCTCTGATCCCCTTTAGTAACCACCATACATTAGGCACATCTAAACTAAAATAATTTTCCCTGGAGCTTCAAGACACAGGTATAAAAAGCCAGACAGCAACTATAAAATAATAATAATAAATAAATAAGTTTGGCTTTTCTCTTGTTGGCAGTTAGGCTCTCCCAAAACTAAACTTGGTCTGCTTAAGCACAGAGTTAGAACCCCTAAGTGGTAAAGTGTCCTTAACCCCCTGAACCAAGTGAGGTCTTTTGTTATTATGGTATTCAGATTTAAAATTTTAGGCTTCCTAAATTTTTGATGTGTATCTTGTCTTCAAAGTCAGTTACTTTGACTTTTATAGGATTCATGTGTTCTTTCAAAGTTGTCTTCTCTTTTGCCAAATTTTGTTCTACTTCTATCTTTTCTGAGGTCCAGATCTAGCAATCTCTTTTTCTTGACTACTTTGAAGAGTTTTTTCATCATTTGTTCTTATTATTTACTTTGTTGACTTATTTATACTTTGAGATCTTTGATTTCCAACCTGATTTCACTCTAATAACTCCTATTATAAAGTTTTATTTTTCCTTTGAGTCATTCTGGAATTCATTGCTATTTTTTCATGATATCTTCAAAATCTTTGGAATTCTCTTTCTAATTTTGGTTCATTAACTTTCAAAGTCTAGTATTCAGGTAATGTATTATAGGCTTCTGATTTTTTTTAATTGTTGGTTTATCTATTTGAGAGCTAGATTTAAACCCATTTTTCCTCTTGAGTATTTTGTTTTTCAACCTGTAGCTCATCTCTGGCTTATCTCTTCCCCAGGATGATGTTATGGCATGCTCCCACTACTAGAGCATGCATCATTTTTCATGCAGCTGTGTGTCTTAGTGGATAGAGTTCAGGGCTTTGAGTCAGTAAAACCTAACTCTGAATCTTGCCTCAAACATTTACTAGCTGTATGACTCTGGGCAAGTCACCTAACCTTTCTTTACTCTCAGATGCAGAATAAAGGAGTTAAATTTGATGTTCTTTAAGTTCCCTTCTAGATCTAAATCTAAGATCCTATGATCTTGTGGGAATATTCATTTTCCTTTAGGTGGTAGGGGGACATGGCCAGATGCCTGCTCAGGGTAAACTCTGTAGGTAGTAGACAGAATGCAGCTATATTTCTAGTCATTTCCTATGTCAATGAAGTCCTTTTTCTATCTTCTTTCCTTTCCCTGCCTCCCCTCTAAACACTTGCACACACACACACACACACACACACACACACACACACACACACACACTCCTTTTTCTCTTTTTTAAATCCTTACCTTCTATCTTAGCATCATGTATAAGCCAGAAGAGCTATGCAATTGTGGTTAAGTGACATCTAGAATGTGTTTGAGGCCAGATTTGAATCCAGGGACCCTGGACTCCAGGCTTCATGTTCTATCCACTTTACCACCTAAGTGCCCCATGAATCCCCTTTCATTTGAATAGCTGGGCAAAATAAAATTTCTTTTTGTCTTATGAGGTGGGGACTAGGATTCATCCTGGGGATGCTTTGGGGAGACAGAAGGGGCCAACCCACCCTGTCCCCAAACACAAACAGATGAGATTTTTTTGTACTGGCTCGTCCTAGAACTTTGTGTGGGAGTGGGCAGGGACAGCAGCAGCAGCTTTATAGTCCTCGTTGTGATCATCTC
The DNA here is from genome assembly GCF_016433145.1 of Gracilinanus agilis. Lineage (NCBI taxonomy): Eukaryota > Metazoa > Chordata > Mammalia > Didelphimorphia > Didelphidae > Gracilinanus > Gracilinanus agilis. Next base: position 297,648,829 of record NC_058131.1, on the reverse strand, counting down.
CATCATTTCTCTCAAACAACATTTAGTAAATGTTTAATAAATGCCAGGCACAGTTACTAAACTAAGGGCAAGAGGACAGAGAGAAAAGCAAAAATATACTCCCTTACCTCAAGGAGCTCCCCTTCTTTTGAAGGAGACAACATGCAAGCAAGTATGTACATTTAAGATATGTAGTACAGATTAGAAATAATTTCAGGAAGAAGGCACTGTAAGTATGTGTGTTTGTATGAGTATGTGTCCATTTGTGTGTGTGTGTGTGTGTGTGTGTTTATGTATATGTAGGAACCAGGAAAGACCTCCTGAAGAAGGCAGGAGTATAGTTCAGTCTTGAAGGAAGCTTGGGAAACCAGGATGCTAGAGAGGAGGGAGAAGATTCCAGTCATGGCATACAACCACTACAGAGTCAGGAGATGATGTCTCATAAGAGTATTAGTGTCACTAGACTGTCCAGTTTATGGAGAAACATGAAAGTATAAGAAAATCAGAAAATTAAAGGTAGGTACATTGTCATATTGTTAAGGACTTGAAAAACTAAAGAATATTTTATATTTAATCCTGGAGATAACAGGAAGCCACCGGTATTTATTAAGTACTGGGCTGACATATTTAGGGCAACACACATATATCCAATGCCTTCCTTCAGAAATTATTTGCCATTTACATGACATAAATATTTTGAATATACTTAGTTTTTGGTATATTGTCTCCCTCGTTAGGAAGACCACTTTGGAAGATGAGAAAAAGATACACTGGAACAGAGAGAGATGGAGCTGGGAGACCAACCAGCAAGTTCAGGTAGGAAGTGATAGAAGCATGAACGAACTACAATGGCAGCTGAGTGAGCAAAGAGAAGAAGCATATAGTGTGATATTGTGGAAATAGAAATGACAAGATTTGGTGACAGAGTGGATATGTGGGCTGAGAGTAAATGAGAAGTAAGGACGACATATGAGCCTGGACAAAAGGGAGAGTGTCATTACTCTCAATAGTAATAAGGAAGTTAGGAAGAGGGGGATATTTGAAGTGAGAAGGAGTTTGAAATTTTTCATTTTTCCTTATATCATTTGCAAAGGCTTTCCATTTATGTGATATTTTTTATCTCTTTATCTTATTGATTTAGCTTTAATTGCTATAGATTTAGTGCTTATTTTATTCTTTTTGAGATTTTATGGTGAAGACAGTGAAAACAACCACTAGGCCACCTTACCAATCATTTGTCCTTCCTTCCCCACCTCCATTCCTTCAAAACTTCCCACTTGACTCTGCCTACTCACAAGCTATGGTCTTACATTTCTTTCACATTTCCTAGTAGAACATCTAGAAAATAGTCATCTAGACTTATTTCCTCTCTTGAAGTCTGGCTTCTCTCTGGCTATACTCTCTCAATAATCTTATTAACTGCCATATATTTTTATTTTTTAATTTTTTTCCATGGTTACATGATTTTTGTTGCCTCCCTCCCCTCTTCTCTCCCAGAGTTGACAAGCGATTCCACTGGGTTATACATATATTAATACTTAAAACCCATTTCCATATTATTCATTTTTGTAATAGACTAATCTTTTAAAAAGAAAACTCCAAATCCATACAAACAAATGATAAATCATGTTTTCCTCTGGCTTTCTACTCCCACAGTTCTTCCTCTGAATGAAGATAGCATTCTTTCTCTTAAGTCCCTCAGAATTGTCCTGGGTCATTGCATTGCTTTCAGTAGCAGTCAATCTCATTTGACCATCCCACAATATTTCAGTTACTGACTGCCATAAATTTAATTATTATCTTTATGAAGATAACCTCCAAATCTATCTACCTAGCCTTCATACCTCTCTTGAGCTTGGGGGCAGTTAGGTAGCCAGTGGATTGAGAGCCAGATCTAGAGACAGGAAGTCCTAGGTTCAAATCTGGCCTAAGACACTTCTAGCTGTGCGACTCTTCATAAGTTATTTACCCCTCATTGCCTAGCCCTTACTGTTCTTCCTTGGAACAAACACACAGTATTATTCTAAGATAGAAGGTAAAGGTTGTTTGTTTTTTTTAAAATGGAGTCTCAAATCTGCTACAAATTTTCACATGGCTCTTCCATAATTATTGTCTTCACAATATAGCCAGAACAGGCTTGATTATCTTCCTTCCAAAATCTACCTGCTTGTCTTTCGAACTTTCCTCTTTCTTTTGAAGAAACCAAGATCCAATAATCAAGCCATTCAGCTTGAAAGCTTTGATTTTCCCTCTCTTTGATTTCCATATCCAATCAATGTCTAAGCTTCATTCAAGTCATCTCCATGGCCTTTTCTGTAGATGTTCCCTTTCCTCCTTTACCAGCTACTATTTTGGTTTAGAACCTCATTCTTTCTTATCCAGACTTTCTCACTCCCCTGATAAAAACTATTATTGGCTCCTGATTTCCTTTAGAATAAAACATAAACTCCCTATTTTGGCATTGCAATTCTTCATTTAAAGCACTATCCATAACATAAATTCCACCTACCTTTCAAGATATTTCACACAAGATATGAGTGTAAAGATTTTTCTCATTTTTGTTTTTGTATTACAAATGTCAGCACAATAACTGGCCCAAAGTAGACACTTTATAAATATCTGTGGAGTGAATGTATACATGATGCAGTTGATGTATGTCAGTCTATAATTTTCATTCAGCTGTTTGGTTTTACATTTGACTGTTTCAGGAAAAAATTCAAAGGCGGTGACTACAGTTGGTGAAACTCAGTCAATTTAACAAGTATATAGAAACCCTTCAATGGTATTTAGTGGTGAAGCCTCTCATTTTCAGACAAAATGGCAGCCAATAAAAGTTTTCCAAAGGTGCAATTAATCATTTTAAAACAAAATTTGGCACACAAATGTATTTCAGAGCAACATTTTCCAAACTACTTTGTATAGAATATTAGTGTTCAACTCATTATGAACAGGGATTTTTGTGAGAAAAAAATTGAAGGTAGCATATTTCCCCCCCTCTAAAAGAATAAATATTAAATCATGGGCTTTAATATTTAGATGAATCTGTCCTGTCATTAGAGTGGGTACCCTACAATGGTTCAGATCACAAGATACATACATCTTATCTTCTATTTTTACTGCCCAAAATCTCTGACAAATCCTCCAAATTAGACCGATTCAACAAAGGTGTCTTTGTTCTTTCTTTCTTTTTATTTCTTTCTTTCTCTTCCTTCCTTCCTTCCTTCCTTCCTTCCTTTGTTTCTTTGTTTCTGTCTTTTTTCTTTCTCATAATAAAACATAGATGATGTTAATTTATGGTTTTCTAGGTCAATATGTGGATTAGGGGGATCATTTCTACTTGAGTTTAAAATCATTTCATTAAAGTATTTTTAGTGTGTCACTTTGTTAATAATATGCTGCAGCTTGTATCTATAATGTTGACCTCTATTTCCTTTGAGGTAATCTACAACTTTAATTCTTTGGAGGCTGTGGTATTTCATGAGTCATTTCATGACTCGCAGCCATATGGCATCACCAGAAGAGTAATAGCATTTTGTTAAAAATAAGTCTTTGTTTCATGGAAAAACTTGGAGCCATTAAAAAGCACTGCCCAGTTTCCCACATGCTTCCTAGTTTACTTTCTTCCTTCTTTTCAATTCTGAGACCAGTTTATTATCTATCTCTGTCCAGCATATGCTTCCTGATGAACCAACAGTATAGGTTGTCCATTCAATTGAATATTATATTCTGGACAACAGGCATTCCTTATCCATTTGGTTTTGCTTGCAGAACTAGTTATTACAACTTCTCTCAAGTGATCATGGATTTAATTTAGAATGTTCTCTGATGTACTCGGGCCTCATGCAATCAACAGAATGACATCACCTCTTCCTGCTCTGAATCTTCTTTGTTACAGAAGAAAACTTTTTGGGTTAAAATGTATCTGCATGCTTTATTCTTTAGTTAATAGTTATACTCCAAGAATTGTTACACTAATCTGTATTAGTATACTTCTCCAGGAATTTTTCCTTTCAGTGTTTTTTTTCTCTTGCCATTTCTACTTCCTCAAGATATTGCCTATGAAATAAAAATGCTTACTTATTACATTCTAGCAATTTTGGGTAAGAAATTAAGCTGAATTTCTTCTTTTTGCCTCAAAAACTTTTAGACCCTTCATTTTATCACAGTTATTATGCAGTTCCAAGTTCTTTGGACCATCACTCATGAGTTCTGTTGGTAGATTTTGAACCCTAAAAAATTCAATTTTTGTTCAATAATCTTTTATTAAGCACCTAGTGTTATAGAACATTGGGCCTGACAATAAGTTAGAGAAGATGCAGATCCTGCCCTTTTGTAGCTTACTTTTTAGAAGAGGGTTAAAATAAAATCATATAACTATAATATAATACATTATGTATAACATACAATATTACACTTTTCTTCCTTTCCTCCAGTTTCTCATAAAAAAGTTACTTTTCTCTTCATCAAGACCAATCCTTCATGAGTTCTTGATTTCATCTCCTGTTTTCTCCAGAAAATTGCCCTCCCTATCATTATTTTTCTCTCTATAATCTTCAAAAATTTCCCTATCAATGGTTTTTTTCCATGTGGCCTGCAAATGACTTTTAAATCTCTTATGACCTTAAAAAAACATGCTCATTAGATCCTACCATCTCTATTAGCTGATGTTATATATCTCTCTACCTTATCTCAGATTAGCTTGAAAAAACTGTGCACACTCCTCACTCTTTAAAACTCTGCACAATATGGCTTTCAACTTCATCACTCCACTGAAATTGTTCTCTCTAAAGTTGCCAATTATTTCTTTTTTTTTAATCACTATAGATCTTATGCTTTGATTAGCAAGCATTTACCCTCCTTTCCTACTTCTCCTAGGACCTGGAAAAGAAATAAAATAAAAGTTAAATTCTTATAATAAATCCAGTCATATAAAATATATTACAATATTGGCCATGTCCAAAATGTATCTCATTCTACAGATCCAGTCTATAACTTTTTTAAGGTCAGGAATTAGATATCATTCTAAGTTATTCATCTAGAGTCATCATAGTTTATCACTGCACTGCTCAGAGGTATTAAGTCTTACAAATTTTGTTTATTTATTTATTGTAATGCTGTTATAGAATAAATTGTTCTCCTGCTTCTGCTTACCTCACTTTGTATCAGGTGAAAGTGAATTTCAAGTGATGGCCATTCTGCACACCCTTTCCTATTTATATTGACTTATGCTTGCAATCCCAGATTGTTTGAGAGAAATTTTTCTCACTTCTTTTTTCTCTCTTACTTTATCTTATTTAGAGTGTACAACAAGAACTTTTAAGAGCTATGAGCTACCTTATTCTTACATATGGTGCTTGGGCTCAAGCTCCCTATCCCCTGGATTCTATAGGAGAAAGTTTCGTGGACTATGGGGGGAATATTTTATATCAAGTGTTTTTACTATACTGTTTTAACCAGTACTTTTTATTAAAGCTAAGACTAGCTGACTATCAATAAGCACCTGATAAGAATTGAAGGAAGTTGTTGAAAGCTGTGAGATATTGCATTGGAAAGAAAACCACAGGGTATCCCTAAATCTTGAAGGAATAAGAAGCCTGGCTCTGGGGACCAAAGCTACCAGTGTGAATAAGAGTTTGAGAGCTCCAGAGTACATGTCATACTATTTTTTTTCAGTTGTTTTTCAGTTATGTCTGATTCTTCAATACCCTATTTGGGGTTTTCTTGGCAAAGATACTGGAGTGGGCTGCCATTTCCCTTCTCCAATTTATTTTACAGATGAGGAAACTGAGGCCAACAGAGTTAAATGACTTACCCAGGGTCCTATAGCTAGTAAATGTCTAAGGTCAATTTTTTGTGTCTATAAGATGAATCTTCCTAACTCCACATGTGACATTCTATCCACCATGTCACCTAGCTGCCCCAGTATACTAATGACAAAGAATTAAAAAGATGAAAACATATTCATCAAAACTAACCCAACATAATAACCAAGTCTGATATTATATACAGTATTCTACACCATAGACCTCACATTGGCAAAGAAGGGAGGGCAGTGAGTTCTAATATGTCTTCTTTGGGACCAAATTAGGTCATTATAATTTTACAAATTTCAGTTTTGATTATTGTTATTTTTTCTTTTATTTACATTTTGTCATTATATATATTGTTCTCCTGCTCCTTCTTTTTCACCTTACATTAGTTCATATATCTTCCCATACTTCATTGTATCTATCATCTTCTTCATTTTAACTGCTCAGTAATATTACATTATATTTATGCATCACTGGGTTTTTAACCATTTATAGATGAATAGGAATCTACTCGATTTCTAATTCTTTGCCACTACAAAAATACTGCTCTGGTTATTTGAATTTATGAGTGCTATCTTTTTCATACACCTTCCTGGAGTATAAGATCTTGCCAATAGATGTTATTTCATTCTTTGTATTTATGTCTCTATGATATATCGTACTTAACATAGTAGGTACTTAACAAATATTTGCTGATGACAAAAATAGGTACAGAATTGTTGGGTCAGAGGATATAATCATTTTAGTAATTTTATTTGAATGATTACAAATTGTTTCCAAGAATAGTTGAATTAGTCATAGCTACATTAAGAGTACATTAAGTTAAGTAAAGTACACCAGAATTTTTAAGTGCATGTTATATCCTAGGCACATAGCCGAGGGCAAAAAACAAAACAATATGTCTAGCATGTTCATTTCCCCCACAACCTCTCCAATGTTGATCTTTCCCATATTTTGTCATATTTGCTACATTTTCTACTTGTGAAATGAAACCTTTTTTCATTTGTATTTCTCTAATTATTAATGACTTAGAGCAATCTTTCATGAGGTTTCTAATAGTTTTTATTTAATCTTTGAGAACTATTTATTCATATATTTTGCTCTTCTATCTGATAATAGCTTTAGATTATATATATACACACAAATATACATACAACTCCTTCCCTTCTTATCTAGGTTGAATTAATTTTGTTAGAACAAATATATACATATACACATATATATAGCAATTTGACATATTATGTAGTTGCTTTTATTACTTACATGGGTAAGAATTCTCCACTTAGCCATATTTATGAAAGGTATCTGAATTGATCTCTTCAATTCTTTTTTTAACAGAATGGCCTGGAATATTCTTCTCATATATCCATTTCAATTTTATTGTGATAAAATTATGGCATATTTAAAAAGTCATTTCTCTGTTAATAATAATTTCTTCTTGGGAGCAGCAAGATGGTTTAATGGATAGACAGCCAGGTCTAGAGATGGAAGGTTCTGGGTTCAAATGTGACCTCAGATGCTTCTTAGCACAAGTCATTTAATCTCCATTGCCTAACCTGTATAGCTCTTCTGCCTTGGTGCCACTACATAGTATCAATTCTAAAACAGAAGGTAAGGGTTTTAAAAAATAGTGCTCTTTTATCAAAATTCTATTGTACTAGTTTAGATATACTTTGTATAGACTTATCTACATAAATGCCATATCTATCTTCGTAACCACCACTCTCCCAAGACAGTGGAAGTTCCTTGGGGACAGAGATTGTTTTTGCCTTAATAGCAGAGTGCCTGTCATATAGCAAATCCTTGAAAAATGCTTGCTAAATTAAATTGAATTGAATTGTGGAGATGGAGATATTCTAGGGTTCATTCTTTAGCATGTTTATCCTATAAAAATGGATTGCAAAAGTGAAAGGGGGTTGAGGAAAAGGTGCTATGTTCACCTATCAGTTTCTAACTACAGGCTGACTTTGGCATTTTTTATAGCTACTTATAATATCATAAATTTTTAAGTCATATATTTTAAAAAGAATATTGATAAGAATATCATACATAGATGTTGGAAAAATCAATTCATGTCCTTTGATACTTTGTGTACCAGTACAATAAGTCATAGGTACAGTGTATAGTTAGCCTTTTTATTCCTTCCTGGATTCTATGATCATATTTTTAAAATTATGTATTCAATCAATATTCTAATAAAAATAAATTATCTTTACAAACACCAATGGCAATTCCATGGATGCAGGGAGGTTTAATGATGACATAATTATATTTATTTTTTCATAGTGAAAATCATTTGTATGTATAAAGTAGAGATATATTTTTTACTTTGTACCATTTTGCATAGACAGCCTAATATTTATGTCTGGATTCTCATCTTGTTTATGGTGTATTGATTCACAGCATCATAGTCAATATTGAAAGTGTGGCCAGATAGCAATGGCTGTCCAACAATGGGCAGTAATTGGAACTGGTCTTAGTCAGAAAGATCTGGGGCCAAATCTGAGCTCTGATGCATGATACAGTGGAAAGAGCACTAGTTCTGATTTCAGAGGACCTGGGTTCAGATTCTTCCTTTGATGCTTAGTATCTGTTAAACATTGAACAAGTTTATTAGCTTCCTTTTACATGAATTATTTCATCTATAAAATGAAGTGGTTGGATTGGAAGGCCTCCGAGAGCTTTTCCTGCTCTTGATCTATCATCCTACAATTTGTATGACTTATTATTAGCTGTAGGAGCTAGGAAAAGATAATTAAATATGAATATTCCTTATAATTCCCTGGAACTTACCTGTCTGTCTCCTTCTCTGAATCCTTCTCCAGACCATGCACTATAACTGTAAATGACCCTTAGGGTTATGTCCTGGGGCCTCTTCTCTTCTCCCTCTATACCGTTTCACTTGGCAAGTTCATCAGCTCCCACAAATTTAATTACCTTCTTTGTGCTGAGGTTTCTCAAATCTACCTTTATTCTCCACACTCTTTGCTGACTTCCAATCTTACATTTACAACTTTTAAGACAGTTCCAACTGAATGTCTGGTAGACTTTGCAAATCAAATATGTCCAAAATGGAAATCATTATTCCCCCCCCCCCAAACCCACCCCACCTCTACTTACTGTCCCTACTTCGATTGAGGTCAACACCATCTTCCTAGTCCCTCAGGCTCTCAACCTAAAAGTAATCTTGGACTTCTCATTACTTCTCATGACCCATATTTAATATGTTGCCAAGCCTGTAATCTCACCTTTGCAACATCTCTAGACCAAACCCCCTTCTTTCCTCTGACAATGTTACCACTCTGGTACAGGCCCTTGTCATCTCATGCCTGGATTATTGCAATAGCCTGGTGGTGGGTTTTCCTGCCTCAAGTCTCTCCCCATTACAAGCCATCTTCCATTCAGCCAACAGAGTGATTTTACTAAAGAGCAGGCTGGTCTGATCATGTCACTTTCCAAACTCAAACTAAAAAAATTCCAGTGGCTTCCTATTACCCCTAGAATCTAATAAAAATTGCTTTGTTTGACATTCAAAGCTCTGCATGACCTGCATCCTTCCTACCTTTGCAATTTTCTTCCAAATTATTCTTTCATCTAGTGATTCTGGCTTCTTCGAGGTTCTGGGAATAAAACAGTACATTTCTCTGCTCTGGGCATTTTCTCTGGATGTACCTCATGTTTATTCTCTATAGATACTTTTTGTAAAAATTTGTTTCATGTTGTTTCCTCCATTAGATCATAAGTTTCTTGAGGGAAGGGATTAGCTTTTGCTTCTCTTTATCTTCCCAGTACTTAGCATAGTGCCTGGAAAATAGAAGGCATTTAATAAATTCTTATTGATTGATTGGCTTACCAACTATATCTTAGAACAATGGTTCTCAAATGTTTTGGTTTTAGGACTCCTTTTCACTTAAAAATTATTGAGGATCAATATAACAATCTAAAATAATTCCAAAGGATTTATGATGAAAAAAATAATAACTCCAGAGAGAGAACTGACAAACTCTTGAGTGCAAATTGAATTATGCTTTCCTTCCTTCCTTCCTCCCTCCCT
>NC_058131.1:297577671-297638653 GCF_016433145.1 Gracilinanus agilis | reverse complement strand
CCTTCCCCACTCCTTAATATATATATATATATATATATATATATATATATATATATATATATTGCAGAAATGGGAAACCAAGAATGTAGGGCACTGCCTAGAATGTCAGACTTTCTTGTTCAATTGGCTAGTTTTGCTGAACAATTTTTTTTCTCTCACTCTCTTTTTATTTTTTGTTATAAAGCATAGCTTTTGGGGATTTGGAAAGAGACATGCTGTCTTTTCTCACCAGTCTAGTGATTAACAATGGCCAGTGAACTTTGTCTTAATTATATTTTCATATTTTGATAAAGTAGGATAATATATTTGTAAGAGGAAAGATAAGTAGAGTGGTATGTATACCACAGGTAGATTTTATTAGCTAAAGAATGATAATAAATTGGTAAGGAAAGAATATAGACTATTTGATAGAGGTCATATAATCATAAGATATCAACACTAAAAGGAACCTTGAAATCAGGAGGAAGAAAAAAAAAGAATATTTGTTAAGTACCTAATATTGGCCATGCATTCTATTAACCACTTTAAAACATTTTCTCATTTTATGTTCATAATAACCTTGTAGATAGGTGTTGTTATTATTCTTATTTTACCACTGAGCAAATAGAGGCAAAATGACTTGCCCAGGGTCATACAAGCAATAAGTGTTCTAGATTGGACTTAAAAGTCAGATCTTTCTACTCTAGGCCCATCTCTCCATCCACTGTACTACTTCAAAAACAACTTTATTTTATTCATATGAAAGGTGACTTGGTCAAATTTTATAGGTAATAAATAGGACAATAAGGATTTAAACCCAGATGTTCTTGCTTCTAGTCCAGGTATCTTCCTACTATTCTATGATCCTCTCAAAGGCTAGTAAAATTGTCTGGTACATCTATCTTCATATCTTAAGAGTTTCATATTAGTGCTAGAATGGGATGAACTCAAGGACCAAGTTGATAAGAAACCACAGTTAAGAGAAAAAAAAACCCTAATATTTTGTTTCCTTGAAAATATATCATCATTTGGACAAATTAGTCTTCTACTCAGAGGATAAAGTAGGCAAAGGATTTCTTTGAATTGTCTCTTTTCTGGAGATTTCCCTCATGATGAGGACCAGACTGACTCTGCTTTTGTGTTTCCCTTTCTTTAGGACTATATCACTTGGCCCTTTAGGGCCACAATTAATTAAGCAACATGGAGTGACTAAAGTCTGCATATTTTGTCTGTGTTAGAGAGAACTTCTTTGAAGGAAGCTTATGATTCTCAGAGGCAGAGGTGAGGTTGAGTATATTCCAGGCATGGGGGACAAACAGTATGTACAAAGATTTGGAGGTGGAAAAAGAAAATCAGGTATGGGGAACAGCGAACTGGCTAGTTTGACTTTAACATGGAGTGTTTGGAGAGGAGTGATGGATATACAGTCATACTAGGAAGAATGGCTGAAACCAAGCTATGAAGGGCTTTAGAGGCCAAACAGAAGAGTTTGTATGTTAACCTATAGGCAATAGAGAAATATTCCAGCTTTTTGAGAAGAGTAACATGATTAGATTTATGCTTTTGAAAATTTCACTTTATCAGTGTGAGGAAGATGAACTGGAAAGGGGAGAGATTTAAGGCAGGGCAATCATTTAGAAAGCTACTGCAAAAATCCATGTGAGGACTGATGAGTTACTGAATGAAGATGGTGGTCGTGTGATTAGAGACATATACTAGGGCAGTGATGGTGAACTTATGGTACTGGTGTCAAAGATGGTACGGGTGCCAAAGATGGCACACAGAGTGCTCTCTATGGGTACATGGACCACCTTACCTCCAACTCCTCACATCAGAGTTTGTTACTAGTAAGGTGGCAGAAGGACTTGGGCAGAGCTGCTCCTCTTCCCCTCTTTACCATGCCTGTTGACATTTTTTCACATCACCCTCCTCTCTGCCTAGCAGCCCAATGGGAGCACACAGAGGGTGAGGTGGGTGACCCACAGGTAGCAGAGCTGGAGGGGAAAGGAGTGCTTTGGTCATTGTCCTCCCCCTCTCCACACACCTCTTATCACCCACCCCTCTTCCCAGCAGCCCAAAGGGAGTTCTTCCTCCCTCCCCTGTCTGGGGTAAGCATGGTGGTGGGGCATGGTATTAGGTCTAGATTTGGAGTCAGATGGTCTAGACCCATGGTGGCAAACCCATGGCACACATGCCAGAGGGGATTCAGAGCCCTCTCTGTGGGCACGCCTACATTGCCCCAGCACAGAATTTGCCAGAATTCATTAAGTCAGAGGGATACAAGTTCAGGCTTTTCCCCTCCCCGTCTCTACTCCCACCTGAGGACATCACCACCACTCTAAAAGGTTTGCCATCACTGCTACTTACTACCTGTGACTTTGGACAATTTAATAGCAAAGGTTTACTAAAGAGATGAGACCTTAGGAAGGAATTCAGAGAGAAAAGTGAAGTTGAAAATCCTGAGGATAGATTCCTGGGTTTCATCCACAATTAGGGAGTGGGAGATGCATCTTTTTTATTTTTTATACCCTTAACTTCTGTGTATTGGCTTCTAGGCAGAAGAGTGGTAAGGGTGGGCAATGGGGGTCAAGTGACTTGCCCAGGGTCACACAGCTAGGAAGTGTCTGAGGCTGGATTTGAACCTAGGACCTCCCATCTCTAGGCCTGACTCTCAATGCACTGAGCTACCCAGCTGCCCCAGGGAGATGCATTTTGAACCAGAAAAGAGGATGAGGAGTAGTTGTAAGACAGGCAGGAGGAGAACCAGAAGTAATACTATAAAAAAAAACAACAACTAAAAACTAAAGAAGGGGAGAGTATACAGAAAAATAATAGGGAAGGGAGGGTCAGAAGTTTTGAGATCTCTTTTAAAAAGTCCCAGTTTGAGGAACAAGAAAAGACCCTAAAACTGAATGATTAATAATAATATAGCTAGCATTTTGAAGTTTATAAAGCTCTTTCAAGGAGCCTATCTCATTTGATCATCATGAGGTAGGTGCTATTATTGTCATTCTATTTTTCAGATTCCTATTTTACAATCTTAGAGAATAATTTCAACAGAGCAGTTGGGCTGGAAATCAGATTGCTAGAAATCGAAAAGTGAGAGAATGCTAAGGAAGTGGAGGCAATGGATATAGACCATTCCTTCTGGTATGTGTGCACTAAGACTTGGGACGACCGAGGTGAGGGAAGATTTTTTTTTAATGGGTTAAGGCCTGACCTTAATCATGTTTATTAAAAAGAAGTAAGGATTCAGCAGAAAAGGAAATGTTGAAGATAAGATAGAAAGATAGAGAAAGAGGCTCCCAACATTTTTAGGTGCAGCCTGAACTAGATTAAGTTGTAGTTTCTTTCTATCCATGTGTGGATCTATCAGTAAAAAAAGAAACATATTAATGTCTTTTTTGATCAATCTTCATCTGCAAGGATCCTTACATATGTTCTAGTGGTTCCTCTGTCTATGTGAGTTTGATACCACTTTCTAAGTGACTAAGGTCACTTTCAAATTTTAATCCAATGGCTCAGTGACTTGCACAAGATCAAGGTGTGAAGATGAAATAAGAAATGAAATGAGATTTGCTGACTTGTATGTCAGCATTCTTTTCACTATATGCCCACCTTTCTTTCTGAGAACCTGATTGTTTTGAGGAATAGTAAGTAAAAAGAAGAACAAGGAGTACAAAGTCATACATTTTGGTGAGGATCCAACCAGACCCATATTTGTCCTCACTCCAGAGGAGCTCAGATAGTTGCTAATATATCGAGGCAGAGGGCTGACATTTTATTTATGTAGTTTTATTTGTTTTCTGGTGTTTATATTTATTTATTTACTTTTTGGCTAGGAGAGTTTTTATGTTTTTGTTTTAGCAACACACCTGGGCTTGTTTTCTATATTTAGATCTTAACCAAATTCCTTTGCCCAATGATAGAGGGGAACAGCAATATTACTCTGGCTAGGTACACACTTAAAAAAAAGCCAAGACTACTGATTTTTCCTATAATAATCATGCCAATTATTCCTTTACAGTTTCTTTCATATTTGTCCTTCATCCTCCATTCTCACTGCCATCATCCTAGTCTGGGCTTTCTTCATGCCATCTCTAAGGGCCTACTCACTTTTCTTTTGGGTTGTCTCTCTGCTCCATTCCAAATGATCAATAGATGACTAGATTAAATCTTCCTAAAACACAGTATTTTTGTGTTTTCCCACAATAGAAGGCTTTATTGCAGGCTGCTATCCTGAAAGCTATGAGCACCTTTGGCAAGAGAATGGTATACAAAGTTAAATCTTATTTTTAGAATATCACTGACGGCTATGTGGAGTATGACTTGGAAAAGGGAGATTGGAACTGGGGGGACATATGAGGAGATTATTTTAAATAATTCATTTGATAGGTGATGAGAGCCTGGTCTAGCATGGGTGAGTAATAAGTAGAAAGGAGGGGAAAGATGCCATACGTGTTTGGGAGGCAGAAACTATAATGGCCACTGACTGAATATTGGAAGTGAGTAAGTGTTGAGCATGACTCCTCAGTAGCAAATTTGAAGGACCAGGAGAAAATAAAGAGGAAGTGTAAGTAAAGGGAAAAATAATGAGTCCTGTTTTAGACATGTTGAGTTTGAGATGCCTATGGGACATCCAATTGGGGGTGTCCAATAGACAGTTGGCACTGTGGGATGAGAACTCTGGATAAAGAAGAGGGTTGATATGTGCTCTGGATAAAGAAGAGGGTTGATATGTGGAATTGGGAGTCATCTGCCTAGAGATAAAAGTTCCTACAAGGGTTCTGATGAGATTACCATGAGAGAGTCTACAGAGAGGAGGAAAGAGTTCAAAATAGTACCTAAGAATGTATATATAGTTATAGATGAAAGAAGACCCCGCAATGGAGATTGGAGGATAGAGTGGACAGATAGGAAGATAATCACAAGGGAGGAAAGATAGAATATGAAGATCAGGGAGGTCAACAGTATAAAACGAGGCAGAAAGGTTAAGAAGTCCTAAGTAGGACATGCTGTTTATCTTGGGCTCTACTATCATAGTCTTTAAAAGGCTAATCTCACCATACCTCTGTAAGGGGCAGAATGTAAGGGGTTAAGATTAAAAGGGTTAGACTAAATTTATCAGAATATGGTTGCCAGGAGTGATTATTTAATTCAAATGACTTTTTAGCAATGTATTTATAAAATAGAGGGAAAGAGTGAAAGTAGAGAAATAAGAAAGAGGGCAGAGTAAGAAATCTAGCTTAACAAGCTATTGCTCAAGCCTAAGATATTTAGTCCGGCAGGGCTCCAGAAGCCCCAGCTGGATGGCCTAGGGGTCAATTAAAAATGGTTTTAGATACAAGGTCTCCTCCCAGGCAAGGGGCCCCTCCAGAGGCTAGTAACTCTCAGAACAAACCAAGGAAGGGAGTCAGCCTTTTTCACTCACTCACGTGGTAGTACTAATAGAAAGCAGTAATCAGCTGGAGCTCCTCCAGGGCCAAGTTCAAGGTCAAAGACCTCCTCACAGGAAGTTCTTGACACCTGTAAAGACCATTCCTTTCGTCACTTCCTGTGCCTTCCTCCCACTTTATGTGGACGGATTACAGCTAAAGTTTTGCTTAGGATTGCCCAGGGGGCAGTCAGTTGATTCTGATATTGCACACATGGGTCCACAGACCAGCAAGCAGTGTATATGCTTCTGGTGATTAAATCTAAAAATGGTAAGGGAGAGTTAATCCCATCTTCATACCTCAATGTGACACAAAGTTGCCTGCCATCCTCTCTCTATACATGAAATAGCTCCCTTCCATGTCATTGACCATATCATTCAGTCCCTGGGTATGTCTTATTGTCTCCCTCAAGAGACTTTTCTTCTTTCATCACACTCTCCTCTACTTACTCTTTTACCTTATCCCCTACTAGGAGTCAATTAGATTAAACTGAAAATTTAAGTCTCTACTAAATATTAAGGAATAGGGATACAAAGATGAAAACGAAACAATCTTCAATTTCAAAGTTACATTCTATTGGAGGGAGAATAAATACAAAATAAATTCAAAATTGTGTGTGTGTGTTCATAAGAGAGACTCTTACACTAATAGCTGGAGGGGGAGGATCAAAGGGATCCATAATCTATAGTAAAGGAGGAAGTTCTATAGTACAACCCCTCCTCAAGGGTCCGTAGAGATCATCCAACCATATTTCATAGATGAAAGAAAAGCTACTTGTCTAAGGTCTTCTTAGGTAATAAGTGACAAATCTGAGTTTGGAACTTAATTCCATTGACTCCAAATCAAGTGATCTTTCCATTATGTTCCCTAGCACATTTACACACATTTTATTGTATTTACATGTACTTGCTCACATGATGTTCTGTAATTATTCTCTTGTTTCTGCTCAACATATTTTGTATTTCTAAGTAGAGAATAAAGGATAGGGACCACATATTTAACTTCATTTCTATCTTCCACAGCATCTAGGAAGATGTGGACAACTTTGGGTATATAGTAGGTACTCAATAAGTGCTTATTCAAAGTGTAAATGAAAGAGATACCCTCCCTCTAATTTTCAACACTTCTTTTTTTTCTGACAGGCATTGTGTGGGTAAAGAGAGAGAGTTAGTCTTGGATACAGGAAGGCCTGGATTCAAGCCCATCTTGGCTATATCATTGGACTAGTCACTTAACCTCTTGCTATTATAGGCAACTAAGAATATAAAGTACAGAGAAGAATATAAACTCCACTAGTAGGAGTTTCATAATCAAAGATTTTCTCATTCCAGGGGAAATTATGGTCTAGTTCCTATCTTTTTTCTTTTCTAAATATATTTCTTTCTATTTGTATACTACTTATGGTCTTTAGGTGGCTTAATAGATAAAGTGTTTGACTTAGACTAAGAAGAACTGAGTTTGAATTCTTCCACATATACTTTTTAGCTATGTGTAAAATGAGAGCAATAGTAGTCCTTACTTCATAGGGTAGAAGTGATCAAATGATATAATATATGAAAAATACTAATCTTTATAGCACTATATAAGTGCTGGTAATAATTTTCAGTACCTTTCAGTTTGATATAGGTAGCTACATCTATGTGTGTTGTGTGTACTCTTTTTAAAATGACCAACAATCTTAAATTCATCATCTTTTTATAAATCTTCATCCTTCTTGAACTCTTTGTAGCAACAACTGATACTCATGCAGGTATCTGCAGTCCTCCTAGGTATTTGATCCTCTTGGGATTTTGTGACACTGATCTCTTTCAACTCTCCTCCTGTAAATGCATTCCCCCCTTCTCACAAACATGATAATTTAGATAATAGCCCTGTCAAAGGCAACTCCCCCTTCTACTTAGAGGGGGTACAAGTATTGACAATATTTGATAAATTATAATGACTGGACAATAGCCATCTGGGCTGCTTGGGAGATATTCTGGGAGAAGAAGATGGAGAGGAAACTAAGGGCTTTTGAAAGAAGATAAATAGCAGGGACCCTGTGGTTCTGTGACCCGCTAAAAGAATTTTATGATGATGTTCCCTGGCTCTGCCTTATCAGAGGCCCTTTGGGATTTATGTTTTGGTTCTTCCAAAGCATCTGTTGGTGAAGAAAATTAACACCCACTCATCATGATTAAGTCATTTCACCTTCCTAGGTTTCAGTTTATTCATCTGTAAAATAAAATTAGGGGTGGGTGGGTTGAGGGTCATGAAACAGGATAAGAATTTAAATTGTAATAATATTTTAAAGATAAACTATTTTGAAAGACCATGCAAGATTCTAGAGAACTCATGGAGAAACTTAGTATCCACCTCCTGACCAAGAGATGATGATCTTCTTCCTCTTCTTCTTCCCCCTCCTCTTTTTCTTGTTTCTCTTCTTCTCTTATTTCACTTTCATTTGCATCACGATTTCTTTTCTTTGTCCTTTTAAGTAGTCTGTGTCAAAACTTTGTTTAGATTCCTAGCACCTAACTATGTTTTTTTAACAGGTTCTTGTTGAATATTTGGTGAATTGGACTAAAAATCCAAACAGCCTTGGAGAGTTAAGAATGTCAGAATATACTGGTTTAAATTCTTACTGAAGTATAAATGCCTGATTTGAGGTTTCTCAGGCTTCAGATTTTGATAAGGTGGCAAGAGGATGGCACTGAGGAGCTTAAGAGGAACAGAAGAGGAAAAAGGGCAGAAGATGGAGATAACAGTTAAAAGGCTTCTATTTTAGGAGAATGTAGTTGAATGTAAGCTCCTTGGCAGCAAGACACTCATATTTATATATTTCAAAAGTTTAGCACAGTGTATTAAGTAGGCACTTGTTAAATGTTTGCTGAATTATAGTTGAGTGATGCTTTAATGACCCCCTCATAGGGATGTTGTGAGGTTAATGAACTATTTAGTGTCTTAATCATTATTATTATTAGTTTTTTAATACTTGACAAGTCTGCCAGTCAAGTGCCCTATATCCAACTCTAGGGAGTAGAGAATAAATTGGAGAATAGAGGAATAATTGTGTTAAATTAATATAAAAATGTAACCCCTTACCTGCACATGCGCATTAAATGAGGATGCCAAGCCAGCAAGTCATGTGACTAACTAGAGTCTTGACTTCTAGTAGGGGCTGGAGTAACATGTCTGGAAGTCAGGACTTGGAATCCAGATTGTCCAGTCAAAGAGGTCCAGTAGGAGTGATGTCATTGGCCTTAAAAAGAGAGGGTCTGAGCTTTGGGGCCTGGAATGCTTCCTAAACATGACCTGGAGCACAATCTCTCTCCCTTTCCTGGAGTATTTAATAGGCCACTTGAACTCTGGCTGAGAACTGGATCCAGGGGAGTGTGGAAGCAGTTTTTTTCAGTTAGGGTGACCTGGTGATTATTCTTTTTCTCTTTCTCTCTCTCACTTTTACTGATAAATATATGTAAATATACAGTCTTCAAGAAAATTTTAATCATTACATAATATATTGTGGACAACTTCAAGTCAAAGAGCTGTCTATACTTGTTATATCTATTTCTCCTCTCATTCACTTCTCAACCCCTAGGGATCTGTATTCTGGCATCACTTAATTGAAATGGCTCTTTCTAAAATTACCAGTGATCTTAAAATCATCATTCTTTTGTAAATCTTTCTCCTTCTTGAATCCTATGCAGCAACAACTGATACTAATGCAGGTATCTGCTGTCCTCCTGGTATTTGATCCTCTTTGGGTTTTATGACACGGATCCATTTTGACTCTCCTCCTAACTGAAGGACCCCTCCTCACTCTCCTCTGCTAGATTATAATCTACATCCTCCTCTTTACTGGGGGTGTAATTCAAGGCTCTTCCTTATACAATCTTCTCTCCTTCCCTCCCCTCTCTTCTCCTTTCTCTTCCTTTCCTCTTCCCTTCTCTTACCATTTGCTTTAACTGCTCCATTCCTTTGACTTCCCCTTTCATTTAATCTCACCTTCCTTTCCCTTGCCTTTCGTTCTTTAATCCTCTTCCTTCTTTTCC
Source organism: Gracilinanus agilis (assembly GCF_016433145.1). Classification (NCBI taxonomy): domain Eukaryota; kingdom Metazoa; phylum Chordata; class Mammalia; order Didelphimorphia; family Didelphidae; genus Gracilinanus; species Gracilinanus agilis. The sequence goes on along the minus strand of NC_058131.1, from coordinate 297,629,205 downwards.
CTTTTTTCTCATCTCTCAGTGATTTCATCCTCTCCCAAGGATTCATTTACCATCTGTTTTCAAATGGAAGGAATTGCCCCTTTCATATGTGAACAATTTTGTGGTTGAATGGGGCAAAAAAATGGACTTTTGCATAAAAATAATTAAATCAACTTGTGGAGGATGCAAGGTACTGGCCTTTTCATATGTAAATAGTTTGATTGCAAAAGGGACAGAAAAAGAACTTTGCTCATAAAAAAACTACTAAAATTCAAGTGCAAAGAAAATTTTTTTTTCTGTTAAAATGTGATCCATACAGAATGTTCATAGAACTGGCTACAGAAATGAATTTCTTTGAGGACAAAGAAATGATTGAGATAGCAAGCCATTTTAGTTTTTTGCTTCATTATATGTAACTCTTTTTAGAGTTTTGGAGATTAAGACTCACAAAGTAGAAAATTAACAATGGTTTGGAGACTATGAGCTGATTGAATAAGGACAACTGGTTTCATAGCAAACAGAAAGGTGATTTTTGTGAGTTTGATCTCATATGAGTAAAATTTCACTAAGCACCAGGAGATTATGATTGGAACTATTGAAAAACCCAGAAGGAGAAAAGAGAATAGGAATTGAGTTCCTGGAAGGTTCTGGTTACTGTATTCAGGAAGCTGCTGATTGTAAGAGAAGCAACACTTTGCACCTTACCTGAAGAGAAAGCTCAGAGACTTCTTATTGGAAGAAGGATAAATCTTGTTATTGCCCTTTAGAGTTAGCTGAAGCATTAGAGGCAAAAAATTTAGCCAATCCCCTTCATTTAACATAAACAAAACTACAATAATTGCATTGGTCTTGGGCTTCAATGGTAATAAATTAGTGCAAATTCACTGTCATACTATGTTCAAAACACTGTGTTGGGTGCTGATGGAGGATGCAAAAAGTGTCCTGTCTTGTGCCATCATGGCTTTGAGATGAGATTTGAAGATGACACATGGAAAGTTGAGAAACAGTAATTCACCAGTGCCACATAAATAGTAAAGGTAATAAATATGATAGAAATTCAGAGGGTGGAAGGAAGGATTGGTATAGCTGAGATGAATAAAGAAAGCCTCAAAAGGAGGTGGGATTTGAGCTGGATTTTAGACTGAGAATTAATGAATGAACTAGATACATGAGGAGGAGGGTTGTCAACTTTTGTGGTGAAGAGAATCCTGGACTTGGAGTCAGAAGACAAATTCAAGTCCTGCATCATCTTATTTTGTCATCTTTTGCAGGTTCTTTTCCTGCTCTAATGGAGTTTATACTGTTTCCCTGTCTGAAAATTGGGATAGGGAATGGAAATAGACATTAATATTGGAGTACTCCCAGGTGAGAAAAATTCCTATACCAATGTAGGCTGGCATTTTCTCTATAATTCATAGCTCCAGAAAGGTAGCTAGAGCACTGTGAAAATAAATACTTGCTCAAAGTCATTCAGTCAGTATATGTCAGTATTAGAAGTAGGATTTGAACCCAGGTCTCCCTGGCTCTGAAGCCAGCTCTCATCTATAGACTGATATTCCTGAATGACATGATCTTGAAGGTCCCTTCTAGTCCTAAATCCAATGATACGGTCAATAAAATTAATCTTGTTCCAAAGTTCAGAAGAATTTGCAAGATACAAGCTAAATGAGGTATGAGTTGAGGTGGGGTCATGTAGTGAAGCAAGAGACTGTCAGATTAAAAAGATTGGGATCAGGTTGTGAAGGGATTTGAACTCCAGGATAAATCTGAAATTTAGACTGTTAGCAATGTGCAGCCAACAAATCAGTTAGTCAACAAGCATATATTGGGATGTGGGAATGGAAGAGGCTTTTGCTTCCTGGAGTTTTTCTGAGACAGTTATGTAAACACTACAGGGAAACAAAACCATTCCTTCAAACTCTTCTCAGTTCATGCTTTCGTTCAGTCATCATCTGACTCTTTGTGACTCCATTTAGAGGATTCTTGGTAGAGATACTGAAGTGGTTTGCCATTTCCTTTCCCGGATCATTTTACAGATGAGGAAACTGTGGCAAACAGAATGAAGTGACTTGTCCAGCTCACATAGTGTGAGGCCAGATTTAAACTCACAGGTGAGTCTTCCTGACTTTAGGCCCAACACTTAGTCCACTGTGCCCACTTAACTTCCCCAATCTATGCTTTAACCCAGTGAATCCCAAAGTGGGGCGGTGGGTGCTGCAGTGATCCAGGGAGGCTGTGATGGCCACAGATGCATTTATCTTTCCTATTAATTGCTATTAAAATTTAAAAAAAAATTAATTTCAAGGGGCTAAGTAATATTTTTTTCTGGAAAGGGGGCGGTAGGCCAAAAAAGTTTGGGAACCACTGGAACTTTAACCTTTTTTGAAAAGAAGGATTAGTGGGAAAGTGGTTTTAAGATCATAGATTTGGAACTGAAAAGGATCTTCAATGTCATCTATTCCACTCCTCTATTTTACATGAGAAAAAACCGAGACTCCTAGATATCATAGCCTTTGATCCAACAATCCCTCATAAAACTTTGCCCTCCTCAAGTAATCACCTCATTGCACATATCAGGAAAATGAACCCCTACACAGGTTAAATGACTTTTAACTTTTAATCACACCATTTCATGATTGTAGGATCAAAAATTTAGAGCTGAAATGGAACCTCAGAAGCCATTAACATTACCTTTCTAATTTTACCAGGTGAAGAAATGGAAGCCCAGAGAGTTTAAATGACTGGTCTACACAGCTAGTAAGTGGCAGTATTTACGCCCAGCTCCTCTCCAATCCTAGCCCAGTGCTTTACTCAATATGGTACAGTCTTGCTTCCCCATTTCTTTGAGCTAAAGACTGAAAACCTCTTCTTTTGAGGGGAGGCCTCTTGAGACACTAGACTTTGTATCACTGGTTGAGTGGTTTGGAACAGAAGGGGAGAGGATGAAGAGGGGTTCCAGATCAGACAGAGCACATGTGTATTGGACTTTGAAAATGTCATAGCAAAGGAAGCTGCCTGACCTCATTAGCTGGAGTCCCCATTTACAACCTCCCGGCTCCTCTAGGAACCAATGTTGGAGCTGAAATGCAGCCTTGCCTGCTTCCATTACTGTATGGGCGTCTTGAGCGACCTCTCAAACCTGACAAAAGGGCCTTTTAATTTAAATGTAATCTCCAAAAGCCCAAATTACCAGCAACATGTTCTCATTAATTCCTGTAAGGGATGCTCAAGCTTTGACCCTTTATTGTTCTTCTTATCGGGAAGTGCCTGAGTCATAGTATTAATAAACCATCACTCACTTAAGTGGTCTTTCAGGCTAGGCTGGCTGAGAGATATGCTCATCCTTTTGAAGCTGAGCTGGGCAAGCAGAGCTGCAGTAATGGGGCCCTGATTATTTTCACTCTGAATACCCCTCCTGGCTTTGAAAAAATTAAAGGAGTAGATTTTCCCCCCCTTTCTGAAGAATTTCTCACCCTGCCCCCCCCAGGACACTTTGAAATGCTAATTACTTAATCTCTGTAAACTTCTTCTCCAAGGGGTGCTTGGTATTCATTTGTAAAATGAAACCATTTTAGGAAATGATTATCATTGCAAAAGTGTGGCCAGCAGGAGGGCTGACACCAGATTCTCCAAGATTGTCCTCTGCCATGTAACAGGTTGGAATCAGGTTTGATCTTACTCCCTGCTACCGCTGTGTGTTTTCCCAGATGTCTCTCACCAAGCTGCAGAGCTCTGAAACAGCAGCTAGAAGTGGGTCTAGAAATTGATCCTGGCAAAATGAGAGCTGGAATGAATTTGAGCATCAACAGGCATTTCTTAAATATTGTATTTTGTATGGCTTTGTGCCTGTCACTGTACTAATGGAAGGGCACACACACACACACACACACACAAATCCAATGAATTTATATTCTGAGGGGATAACAAGCACACATATGATCATATATTAAATTTATGTAAAATAAAAGTAAAGTAACTGCTGGTAAAGAGGGTGCCTGGGAAGGACAAGATTGCCACTGCTTCCCTGCCCAGCTGATCAATGTTCAGAGGATATGCACATGGAATTTTCAAAGGAAGAAATCAAAGCTCTCAATTGTTATATGAAAAAGCACATCACAAAGTGAAATAAGCAGAACCAGGAGAACATTATACACAGTAACAGAAATATTGTGGGACTATCAAATAGGATAGACTTTGCTACTAACAGCAATACAATGATCCAGGATAATTCTGAGGGACTTATGAAAAAGAATGCTGTCCACCTCCATAGAAAGAACTGGAGTATAAATGCAGATAAAAAAAAAGAAAAGAAAAGAAAAGAAAAGAAAAGAAAAGAAGAAAAGGAAAGGAAAGAAAAGAAAAGAAAAGAAAAGAAAAAGGGCATCAGTTCATGCAAATCTTTCCAGGTTTTTCAAAAAATCATCTTGCTTGTCATTTCTTATAGCACAATAGTATTCCATTATAATCATATACCACAACCTGTTCAGCCATTCCCCAATTGAAGGGCACCTCCTCAATTTCTAATTCTTTGCCACCACAAAAAAGAGCTGCAATAAGTATTTTTATACAAATAGATCCTCTTCCCCCACTTTTTAAAAATTTCTTCAGGATACAGATCTAGTAGTGGTATTGTTGGATCAAAAAGTATGCAGTTTTAGAATTCTTTGGGAATGATCCCAAATTGCTCACCAGAAAAAGAATGCATGCAAGCACTAATAATTGGTCAAAAGCAAATTAAAGCAATTCTGAAGTTTCACCTCACACCCATCAGATTGACAAGGACAACAAAAAGGAAAATGACAAATGTTGGAAGGACTGTGGGAAAATAGGCTCAGTGATGCTTTGTTGGTGGAGCTGTAAGCTGGTTTAGTCATTCTAGAAAGCAATTGTGTGGTTTTTTTCACTATTAATTTACTTGTTTGTTGGTTACATTAAAATTCCCAGGAAAATCCCTTTCTGTACCAGAGAAGGCATCACTTTAAAAAATATATAAGTAAATTATGGCTTTTCTATTTCTATTCATCAGTTCTTCCCTGGAGGTAGACATATAATGTTTTATTGGTTTTATTCATTTTGATTTTCATAACTTTATTATGTAGCTCTTTTAAAAAAACTAACCTGCTCATCATTTCTAGCAGTGAAATAGTATTCCATCACAATCATATGCCACGATTTTTTCAGCTAGTCACCATTTGATAGACATTATCTTGGTTTCCACTCTTTTGTCATCACAAAGAGAACTGCTACAAACATTTTGGAACATAAAGATTCTTTTCCTTTTCCCCTGAGCACCTTGAGAAAAATTAAATAATGAGTGATATTGCTGGATCTAAGGGTATATATACAGTTTTGTAATTCTCTGGGCATAATTTTAGATTGCTCTCCAAAATGGTTGGATCAGTTCACAGTTCCACCAACAGTTTATTAGTAAACCAATTTTTCCAAATCCACTTCAACTTTTGTCATTTTGTCCTTTTAACATTTTCTGTTTTTTAGAAAGCAATTTGGAACTATGCCTCTGAAGTCACTAAACAATCCTAGTAATACCACTACTAGACCAAAACTCCCAAAAAGATCAAAGAAGGAGAAAAAGGACACATATGTACCAAAATATTTATAGCAGTTCTTCTGTGGTATCAAATAACCAGAAACCTAGGAGGTACTCATCAGTTTGGGAATGACTGAATAAATCACTCTATGTGGATGTGGTGGAATGCTATTGTAATGTAACAGATGATGTAAAGGGTAATTTCAGAGAAACCTGAGAAGACTTGTATCAATTGATGGAGAGTGAAGTGATCAGAACCAGGAGAACAATTTATATAATAAAAATAGCATTGTAAAGACAAACAATTATGAAAGAGAGAGAAAATCTAATCAATGTACTAACCAACCATGATTTTAAAGGACCATTTCTGAGGAGCAAAGCATGCTGTCTACCTCCTGACAGAGGGGTCACAAACATAGGGAATAGACATACATTTTTATATATGATTAATTAGAGAAATTGTTTTGCTCGAATATGAATATTTATTTCAAGAGTGTAGTTTTCTTTTTCAATTATTTTGGAGAGAGGTAGAAAGGAGAAAAATGAATTTTTGTTAATTGAAAAAATTCAAAAATAAAAATGTTTTATAGATATAGATATAGATATTTAGATATCTATATAAAATGGGGGAAGCCTTTGTGGATGTTTCTTGAAAAGATCACTAAATTTAAGAGGTAGAGGACTGGGGCTGAAAACATGTCTTTGCTACTTTTTAGTTGTGTGACCTTGGGAAAGTTCCTTCTTCTCCCTGGATTTTAGTTTTCTTATTCGCTAAAGATGTTAATAGACTAAATGATTCCTAAAGTCTTTTTCTAAAACTGAGTTAAGTGATCTTATGGACAGTGCTTTCTGTTTCAGAATCTGAATTTTCTGCTTAAACTTCTTTTAATTCACCTCATTTTTCATAAACCTTCTCCAGTTCATCTGCAGATAGATGGCAATTGCTCTTGCCTCTATCCCTCATCTCTGGTACTCAGAACGGTCTCCAAGTTCCTTTCTATTTGTTAGAATCCAGAATTCCTTTCAGGGTTCAGCTCAAACCCCACCTCTTACAGAAGAGCTTTATTCTTTCCCCAAGTTGATAGTGTGTTCTTCCATATCCCCACTTCCATTGCACATCAAAACTATATTTACTTTTTATATATTTTGTATTATATATGTATGCATATACATACATATAAATAGATTGATAGACAGAGAAATAGATAGATAGATGATAGATAATAAACAGACAGTCAGACAGATAGATAAACAGACTAAATAGATGATAGATAAATAGATAGATAGGATAAAATTTATAGATGCCTATATATAAATGTCATCTTCCTGCATTGGAAGGTAAGCTCCTTGAGTTTACTGCTTTACTTCTATGCTTCCAATGTTTCGCATAGTTCCTGGAGAACAGTAGGCATTTAATCAATGTTTTGATGGTTGACCTATCTGCATACATGTTGCTCCTTCTCAGTAAAATATAAGCTTCTTGAAAACAAAGACTCTCTCTTACCTTTCCTTCCCCTTTCCTTTCTCTTCCTTTTCCCATCCACCTTTCCTTTCTGTTGCATAATACCTGGTATTTAATAGATGTTTACATAATTCTTGATGAATTTAATTAAAACTCACCCCACCAATACACTCCTAAATTTTATTGTTGAGAATAGTAAATTTCTTTATATTGTGCTTACCTAAAAGAAAATTCCTATCATAGAAAGCCTAGAGTTATCAGTAAATATGTCATTACTAAAAACCTGAACTGTTTAAATAACTTCATATCTAAGCAAATCATTTATTTCACAAATTTTGGATAAAACCTCTAGCTAGTTGTTGACTAATGTCTAGTTCTTCAAAATGAAATCTGTACATTCTTTACCTCAAAACTCTTTCCCACCAAAAAAAAAAAAATCACAAAACGTACTAGTTCTGGACTTTGGTAACAGACTGATCTCCTTTTAATGGTGGGGTGATATCCTAGATTTCAGCAGAAGCCTTGACCAGCCAAATTAATTCAGACTGTGGTTCAGCACTAATATTGTTGCCTCTTTTAGATATTACATCATAAAATTATAAAACTTTGGACAGAGAAGGGCCTTTGCAATATAGTTAGCCCAAGTCTCCCATTTTATAGAGTGGGGATACTAAGGTCTATAGTTAAGAAGTTATTTGACTAAAGTCATATAGTCAGTTTGTATCAGACATAGCAGATGTTTTGAGGGTTTTTTAAATTTTAATTAATGCATTAACATTTAGGAAACCTGGGTTCTAGTTCTAGCTTTTCCATAAATACCTATGGAGCCTCAACCTTATTTCTCTGTTACTTCATTTCCTCTTCTAGAAAATTAACATATATTCACTTTTTTAGCTTACCTCATAGGATGGTGGTAACCTTAAAACAACAGGTGGAAAAATGTTGGAAAGCCTTAAAACCTTAAAATAGAATAAAAAAGAAGTCAGATGTAATATCTTCTTCCCTTCTCCATTTGTTCTTTTTAATGAGAACCAATTTTGAAGGACATGAATGCATTCCTTTCCTGAAGCTTCCAGAGAATCGGTTGAATCCTCTTGAGAAGCCAACTTCACTGCTGTGGAAAATCCTATGGGATTGTATAGGGAATACCACTTCATCCTGCTACAACTTTTCATGTAGAGTTTGCTTCACATTTGCTCTCATCTAAGATATCTTACACATTAGGAGCCTTTCCCTATTGAGCCACAGAACCCCCTCCACTGTTCTGATATTCCAAGGGATGTTGGAAGGGAGACATATATTCTAGTTTTAATTTTTGTCCAGGAGCACAAAGGAAGAGTCTGATGGTTTCTTACATTGTAGGAACAAATCATGATGGAAGGATCTCTACTATTTAAAACTATGCTTTGAACACTATAGTCATCTGTGATTTTATGCTAGCTTCCCAAAGCTACCAGCAGAAGTTTTATTCAAGAGATAATTTAGTCCTGAATGATCAATATTCTTCCTAAATTTCTCCAAATCATGAGATACCCTGGTAAAAATAAATCTGAGATTAAAGAAATAATTTGGAGACCAGTGGGTTTATGATTATATATGTAAAGCTGAAAGCAATTTGAGAGGTTTCTTATTCAACCCCCCTGATTTTACAATTGAGGAAACTGAGGTTTATGGAGGTTAAATTTTGGAAAGCCTTAAAACCTTAAAATAGAGTCAAAAAGAAGTCAGATATGAACCTAGACTTTCAAACTCCAGAGCCAGTGTTCTTTCCATTATGATACAATCATCTGAAAAGAGGAAAATAAAAGGTCAAATTACATTGAAGTTTTAATTTACTTTGAGCAGATCCTTAGAAGAAAAGGGTGAGAGGATATCATGTTCTATTACTTCCCCAGTTGCTTAAGTCAGATACTTCAGTACTTTGTCTAGGAGGTAGTCTGATTATTAGTGAATCAAGTCAAAGATAAAACAAATGAAATAAACCACTGTTGCTGAACAGAGTATGAGGAATTGAGATCTGGGATCTATGTTCTTTCTGCCACTCACTACCTGTAGAATATTGGATACCTTTTCTTCCATTCTTTGGGCACTGGTTTCCTTATCTATAAAATGAAAATGTTAACCTTTTCAGTTCAAAGAGAAGGGCCTAGACAAGATGATCTCTTGAGTTCTAAGGAAGGAAGGGGAAAAGTAATCCACTATGTGTCAGGCATTATGCTAAGTGATATAATTTTTATTGTGATAAATGATTATACATATATAGCGATTATCCATCTATCTATCTATCTATCTATCTATCTATCTATCTATCTATCTATCTATCTACATATCTATCTACATATCTATTTATCTATTTACATATCTATCTATCTATCTACATATCTATCTACATCTCTACATCTCTATTTGTCTGTCTATCTGTCTATCTATCTATCTTCTGTCTTCTATCTCTATCTAATCTATGTAAAATTCGATCCTCACAACAACTCAGTGAGGTCTGTGCTTTTATTACCCTTATCCTACCGTTAAAGAAATGGAAGAAGACAGACATGAAGTGACCTTACCAGGGTCACACAGTTAGTACATGTCTGAGATGGGATTTGAATGCAAGTCTTTGGTATCCTGGACCTAGCATTTTGCATCCCCTACCTGCCTCTAAAGTCTTTGACTCAGTCTAATTTGGTACCCCTGACACAGACAGCTTTTTCAAAACCTTCTGCCCTTGCCCTGCTCACTTTGTCACAGAGATCCCGGTCTAGAAACCCCAGAAGCAGCCCATGGCGGGGCCTGCTCCGGAGGTCGCCATTCTCATTCAGGCAGCCATTTGTACATTTTCAGGCTTAGTCAATCTCCTGTTGCTATCAGCAGGGGAGTGGGGCTTCACTGCTTTATGGCTTAAAAGTAATTTTGTGCAAATTCTACTCCTCCCAACCCCCTCCTTTTTTTCTTTTCTTGTTCTTCTTCTTTTTTTTTTAAAGTCCTGCTTCCCCAGGGTTTCCAGGGCCTTTCCCTGGGGAGTGGGGTGGGGGGAAGAAGCAGCCAGTTTGCTTTAAGCACTGGGGTAGTTGTTGTTCCGGGGTGGGGGTGGGGGTGGGCTATGGGTGTTTATATTTTCTCTGCATCCATTAGAGCCAGGGACTGGTGGGTTGAGGGAGGGGGTGGGGGTGGGGAAGGGAGAAACTTCATTTATATGTTAATAGTTTTCAACGCCCAGGCTAAACTGACAGAACTATTTCATGGGCAGCTGACAAATTTTGTCAGCCAGTCTATACTTCCACATCTCAATGGTGGCAATAATCTTGATTAGCAAAACAATTGGGGGCCCACCGGGTCTTAGGGTCCCAGAGGCCCTTCTCCCAGGTTACAGTTTGTTAATGCTGCAAAGACAGAGAAGCCTTCAAGCTTAGAAATGTTCCCCAATGCGCCTTAGTTTAGGCAAATGAAGGGAACAGTTTTGGAGGCTTCACAAAAGGGGTTAATTTGATTGACCATGTCTTCCTAGTCTGATCAGAATCATTGACTTAACAAGTGCAGAAGGAGTAACTCCCCAGAAACCCAAGCTAATAGAGGAAGTTTCGATGGAGTTTGCTGTTTGTCCAGATGTGTGGGAATTTTAGGCCCCCTTGACCCCCCACAAAAACAAAACAAAAGGAAACAACAGACTCAAACACCTCAGAAACGTCATCTTTACATGCAGATTAGATGTAACAGACCAGATACAGGAGTAAACCATTTCAGGCGGCTATTATCCCATCTGTATATGAGTTTTAGTACTGTTATTATGAATAATAAATTCATTCTTCCTATTTTCTTGGATAGAATTCTAATATAAATGGTCCTGGGGCAAGTCACTTCCTATTTTGTTCTTGTCTTTTAATATTTAATGTTCTACAGACTATTGTGCAGGTAAATAAAGCAACTGGTTTTCCTAATTGAATCAAAGAATCAGGGTGAGAGTTGGTTGGCTGAATGGAAGCATTCTAGGTACAACTCCAGGAGCAGACAAGGCAGCAAGAATCGTCTATTAATCTACTCATGTTCTGAGGGGGCAGAAAGGCAATTCCAAGCCTCTCTAGAGTGTTCTTCTTTGGAATCAGGGACCTAGAGACCCCCTGGACTCGAGTAGATAGAAGAAGGATACAATCTGGGCTCTAAAACTCCTATCTGTGCCTTATATAATTTTTACTTATACTCAAAAAGTTAATTACAATAATGTATGTCCCTGGAATGGTTATTTATTACATGTCTTGCTATATAGAGACTGTAGACCCTATGCTCTGGAACTAACAATTGAGTCAGAGAAATGATGAAGGTAGAGTAATTGGGTCTTTTCCAAGAACCGAATTTAAAGGGTATCTCATTTAGAAGGCAAAGATAATGCTTACAAGGTTATCACACAACAGAATCGACAGAACTTATCACCTACTAATGGGGAATTCATCATTATTATTATTGTTTTATTATTTTTTATTGCAACTGTGATTTCATTGGTTTAAAGGGCTCCCACTTAGAAATATTTTATCTATTGATGCCTTCTCTGAAACTTCTCTGAAAAATATCTGAAAAACAAACAATCAGATTGGTGGCTTAAACTCAGGTATTTCTGAATCTTGAGTCCAGTTAGTTAAAAATAAAAAGTTACCAGATGGTGGGTAGGAAGAGCTCCTCCTCTGCTCTGTCTTCCCTATCCTCTCTGTGATAACCTTGAATCAGTGTCCTGGAGGCTCCACCTTTCCGTCATGGGCCAATGTCCTCCCTGCCTGAAGATTTTATTTCTTGCTACTTCACCTAAACACCATTTGTGATATTTGCCTCAGGCCCCATAATACCTAATTATGGCTCTGAATTTAAGACATGTTGCAGTGGGTTTTATTGTCTTGTCCAAAGTAATTCCTTGGTAATGGTTTTTGATTGATAATGTGAATATATGTAGACAACATCAACTAGACAACAAAAGAAAATAAACACTTCGAAAACAAGCTGTGTCCCTAATATTTCCATTCTTTATGGGATGTCCTTATATGAGGATATGGTGTTAGAATATTTTTAAAATTCACTGCCACTGAAACTGGCCCAAATGTATATGCTGAATAACCGTATCTGGAAAGTTTGCTATGGAATATAAAGTGAGGGAGAAGCCAGAAGAAGGATTTAGGAATAAATGTCCTGGCAAAATTCAGAGAAAAGATAATAGATTTGGTTTGGTTCCCAGCACCGGCAGAAAGATGAGGCACTCATGCCAGGGCAATGTTTAGTTATAGGTTAATAATCAAGGTACAAATAGTTCTGGGTAATTAGAGAAAACAGAAGTACAATATCAAGCAAACTGAAGCTCAAAGTTCATGAATTTACTAACTGCTCTTAGAAATACACTTTTTTTTTTTAAAAAAAAAAAAGGCTGACAGAACACTCAGTGATTGAACTTTGTAGTACAAATAACAAGGTGATTTTGCCTGAATCATATAAACATGAAAATATTGTGCAACTGTTACATAAAAGATGGAGAATAAATCAACAGGAAGGGATGTTTGTGCAAATGCCTGAAGTCAGGGGTTTTCCTATAAACAGAAACCCATTCCATCAGGAAATTCAAAGGGTCAAGTTTCTATTGAGCAGAAGAAATGATTCTAGGAATTCCATTCTGTCCTTTGATGTAGAAGAGGATGCTCTTAACCTGCCAGCCTTAGGGGGATCATTTTTAGTAGTATTCCCAATCAAAGTGGCTTCTGTCATTTGTTCTGGGGGATAGTAAAAAGAATCCCAGACTTGGAACTAAACTAGAGTTCGGATTTCTGAGTTTTGCCATTGACTTTGGTGTTGATTGTGAAACATGGGAGACCCTGGTACAGACCACCTACCATAGCATGCCCACATCAAAGGAGGCACTGTGCTCCCTGAGCAAAGCAGAATCGCAACAGCACAAAAGAAACGTGAGAGACACAAATCCAGAGACATCTCCATCCCAAATGTTCAAACGAACTGTGTGTGCCTGACCTGGGGTCAAACCTAAGCTCTTTTTGGACTGATCAGCCACAATTGAACACACTGTACCCTGACGCCAGCATCGTGATGTCATTGTACCTCCCTGAGTAAGAAGGACCAGCAAGCAGCTGTGGGACCATCAGTCACCTGTAACCTGTTTGAGCTTCAGTTGCCCCTCTATAAAATAAATTAGAATATACTAGTTGTATCTACTGCCCAATTTATGAGATTAAAAGCCCCCAAATGCATAGAGATTGTGTTTGCCAACTTGAAAGGGTTGGGTAAAGGACAATATTACCTGATTTACTGATTATTTTTATTAATTTTAATATTAATTAAATTAACTGATATTAGGTAATTGAAAATCTTTTCACTTAATTTTAAAAGCTTATCCGTGCATTTTGTTGTGACACAGTAGAAACTTCTTAAACCATATAAAAACAACTCCCTTATGAGGCATATTCCCCAATCAACAATTACTTGACTTAATGCTCAGAAAAAGCAGGGATATATCATTTCTCTGATAAAATGGTACTAATATTGCAAGTCACATAAGTTGGTTGAACGTTGATTTCCTCATCTGTGAAATGGAGACTGTAGTCCTCAGACTAACTACTTCAGAAGGTTGTTCTTAATAAAAGGAAATAGTATATAAATGAGAATTATCGCCAACATCATTTTCACTGAGCCTTTCTCAGGCTTTTTGCCCATTCTCCTTAGTGACCAAGGCAGGCAGTGTGGAAAAAGTGTTGATGCTAGACACTGGTCCTGGGTTAATTTCCTAACTATGACACAGTGTGACCTTGAGCAGATCATTTCTCTAGGATTAAGTTTCTTCCCTTCTAACATGGGAGTCTGGACAAGATAGATGGCTTTTGAAGCTTCTAATATCTAAGATCCTTTGATTATTGGTAACATGCACAAAAATTTATTCATTCAAAAAGCATTTATTTATTAAGCACCTTCTAGGTACACGAGGGATGTCAAACACATGACCCACAATACTCTTGAATAGGGCATGAACCAAACGAAAATGAAATTGGAAAATATTTAACAAAGAATATAAAAATACAGTAAGACATAAACAACATTACATTTTAAAATGAAGTAAATATGTGGCCAAGAGGGATCATTATGTACAGATTAGTGACTCTTTTCTGTTTCAGTTTGACAAAACTAAATATATGATAAATATATCTGGAGTTGGTCAGAAGGAAGTAAGTCTAGATCTGAAAGGCTGATCTTTCTGAGAATGAAGTTAACAGGTCTCCCCACAAAGGTCAAAATAATATTATTTTCACTGAGCTGATCAGCTCAAAGAAATCATTTACTTGCATTCTTTTATAATCAGAAGAGATAACCAACGTAAAGTACTTCAAAACCTCCAAACACTATATAAATGTTAGGTATTATGCTAATCCTCTGATGTTAGAATGACAAGTCATAAATTTCTTTCCGATCATATATGATGCCACAGAAATACTCTTCCCCCCAAAACTTGGAATTGCCTTTTAGTTTAGGGATGCCCTTGGAATCTGATTTTTGCTTTAGTCTAAGACTTATTGTGGGACAGCTAGGTGGTGCAGTGGATAGAATGCCAGGTCTGGAGTCAGGAAGATCTGAGTTCAAATTTGACTTCATGTACTAGCTATGTGGAAGACCTTGGACAAGTCGCTTAAACTCTATTTGCCTCAGTTTCTTCATCTGTGCAATGGGGATAATAATAGCCCCAGTCTCCAGAGTTGTTGTATGGATCAAATGAGATAATGTGAAGCAGCTAGGTGATTCAGTGGATAGAGCCCCAGGCCCAAACACAGGAAAACCTGGGTTTAAATCTGGCTTCAGACATTTCCTAGTTGTGTAACCCTGAGCAAGTCACTTAACCCCAATTGCCTAGCCCTTATCACTTTTATATCTTAGAGTTTTTAATAAGAGTTGCTACTAAAACAGAAAGTAAACAGTAAAAAAAAATTAAAATGACATCCTAAGGAGAGATGTAAATAGAAAACCTTCTTGCTAAAACAGAGTTGCCTAGAATAACTATTTTTGTATGTATTTGATATTAAATCATAATAAAGAGCAGTAAGAGCCCTGGACTGACTATAGTAAGAGCTCACATACCTACGGCTCATTTAAGACCTACTGCTTGTTTTTCTCATAACCATTCTGCGAAGTAGGTATTGCAAGTATTTTTCTTCCCATTTTACAAATGAAGAACCTGAGGCTCAGAGGATACAGGATCAGACAGTTTAGTAAGTGGCAGAGGCAAGATTTATACCTAGGCTCACTGATTTCAAATCCAGGGCACTTTCAGTGCTCTAAGAAAATTTGAAAGTGCCTTGTGACTCCCTCAGAATTACAAAATTTCACTTATGGGGGACTTCAGAGGCTGCTAGTTTAAACTGTGCATGAAAAGAGAATTCTGATATCTGATAGGGTGTCATCTCACCGTTGCCTGAAGACTGCAGAGAGGGAGAATTCACAACCTCTTGCAGCAGCTTGATCCAGTTTTTGATAATTCTAATTGTGAGGTAGTGGTTTTTTTTTTTTAAGTGACAAATCAACTCTTGGCCACTTCTATCCATTGCTCTTTGTTCTGGGGAAGGCCAGCAGAATCAGTCTAATTTCTCTTTTATAGGATAGTCCTTCCACTACTTGACTACAGCTATTACATCCTCTTTCTTAGTCTTCTATTCTTCAGGCTACCTTTCTTCCTGTGATAGGATCTTGAAGACTCTCTCCATCACAGTCTCCCTTCCCTCCATCCTTCCCAGCTCATCAGTAGCCTTACAAAACCAAAGGCAGCTGGGTGGCTAGTGGCTAGGCTGTTGAACTTGACCTCAAGAACACCTGAATTTGAATCCCACCTCAGGTACTGACTAGCTGTGTGACTCAGGGTATATCTCTTAACCTCGCCATGCCTATGCAATGGAGATAATAATAATGTCCCCGCCTCATAGGGCTACTGTGAGGCTCAAGTATGACTGCCAGCTTTTTATTAAAATAGGGTGTCTAGAACTGAGAATAACATCACACACAAATAGAGCCTGACCAAGGCAGAGTACAAGGTACTCTGAAGAATTTCAAAGAGCATTTCATGAAGTCCCAGAATTATAGATTTAGAGCTTAAAAGACCTTAGAAGTCAGCTAGCCTTTTTATCCTTCTGATGAGGCACAGAAATGTTGAGTCTTCCTAAGCTGATACACAGCTAATAAGTGACAGAATTTGGATTCAAACTCACATCCTTTGACTCTGAAGCATCAAATATGTGTCACAGTGGATAGAATGCCAGGTTGGGAGTCAGGTAGACGGGTTCAAATCTAACCTCAGGCACTTCTGACCTATGTGACCAAGGGCAAGTTACTGAACCCTGATTGCCTAGTCTTTGATTTGATTTGATACTAGAATTGAAACTAAGACAGAAGGGAAAGTTGTTTTTTTTTTAATGCAGTGGTTCTATTAATGCAGCTTGAGATCTTATTAACTTTCTTGACTGTTCTATCATACCATTGGCTCAAGGACTGGGAAAAGGAGCAGGGATCAGATACTCCATCCCCACCTCCCCTGGAAGTCCCTGCTTAATGACCTGGTATGAGGGTTTACATGCACTGCTGGTCACAAGTTTTTTGCCCCTGCCATGTCCCATGAAGGGCTCTTCTATCCATGACTCACTGTAGGGACCAAGGGTCTAGCCAGTCCCACCCTCTTGGGCTGAAGGAAGCTCTTTGTTTAGTTTGGAGAAGAGAACACTTAGGTGGGACATGATAGTTGTTTTCAAGTATTTGAAGGTCTGTCATGTGTAAAGGAGATTAGATTTGTTCATCTTGGCCCCAGAGGGCAGAGCTGGGAGCAGTGAATAGAAGCTGCCAATTGGCAGATTTGAGCTCAAAAGAAGGAAAAAAGCTTCTTATTCTACAGAGCTATTTCATAGTGGCATGATGTTGATTGCCTCAGGAGACATAGTTCCTTCTCATTAGGTGAAAGCCAGATGATCACTTGTTAACAATATTAAAAAAATGATATTTAGGTATGGGTTAGATTAGAGGTATGCATACCCTAAGCTCCCTTTCAACTCTGAGAAACTGCAACCCTTGAAATTTGTCATCCCCTGAGAAATACTCTTTTCAGACCGATAACCTCCCCCATCTTATACTTGTAAAGCTGACCCTTTAAGCTCAAGGATAAGACTTTTCATTTACTTTTATTAAATCCCACTAATGACTTGTCAAAACAATCTAGTCTATCTCTAATATGCTATCATCTTGCATGTTGTGTACACCCCTTAGCCTTATGTAACCAGCAAATTTGATAAGACCGCTATCTATGCCTTTGTCCAAGTTAGTGATTAAACGTATTAGTGAGCCCAGAACCCTGGCTCTTTCAACTGGCTCTTTCAAATTGATATTGAATTATTAATGACTATTCTTCAGTTCTTGTCCAACTGTACCAGCAGGAAGCCTCCATTCATTCCTTCATCTTGCTTATAAAAGTAGAATACGAGACTTTGTCAAATGCTTTGTTAAAATTAAGGCATTCTGCATCTATATCAACCCTTGATCTCCTTTGCATGCTACTTGGTATAATAATAATTATTATTTTTTTAAACCCTCATCTTCCATCTTGGAGTCAATACTGTGTATTGGCTCCAAGGCAGAAGAGTGGTATGGGCTAGGCAATGCGGGTTAAGTGACTTGCTCAGGGTCACACAGCTAGGAAGTGTCTGAGGTCACATTTGAACCTGGGACCTCCCATCTCTAGGTCTGGCTCTCAATCCACTGAGCCACCCAGGTGCCGCCTGATAATTATTTTCTGACATGTGGGTCATCCTACTAGATGATAAGCTTCTTTCAGGCAAGGAGTAAGCTATTTTTCGTTTTCATTATGCTATTTTTCTACTAGGGCCAGAACATAGTAGAATTTCAGAACCTCTAGCATGAAGGAAGTTCAGAGGTCATCTATCACACTTATATTTGAAGAAAAATCTCTGGGGTTAAGTGACTTGCCTAGGGCCACACAGCTAGGGAGTGTCTGAGGTCACATTTGAAACCAGGATCTTCCATATCAAGGCCTGGCTCTTAATCTACTGAGCCACCTAGTTGCCCTTATGAGTTTACAGTCTAATGGGGAAGACAACAAGCAAACAAATATGTAAAATAAGCTATATCCAAGGATAAATAGAAAATAATTAGCTGAAAGACTGCACTAGAATTAGAGGGATTGGGGAAGGCTTTCTGTAAGAGGTGGGATTTTAGTTGAGAGTTAAAACTAGAAAGGTCAGTCATCAGAGCAGAGTAAGGAGAGCATTCTGGGCATGTGGGACCATCAGAAAATATGCTCAGAACTGAGAGATGTGATGTCTTCTTATTCATGGAACTACCATGGGCCATGATTATAAAGGGTGTTGCAAACCTTAAAGGATTGGGAAATGGACCTGTGATTTCACTGGTATAAGGAATCTTCCATATAAGGAAACTAGTAGTTATTTAGCTGAAACCCTCTAATGGAAAAAAAGACTAGTTGAGACTTGAGGTAGCCCTTTTCACTCTTGAAGGGTTCTATTGGTCATGGAGAATTTTCCTTTCATTGCTTCTTCTGGGCTCAAGCAAAACTATCATTAATGCCTAAATGAATACATCTCTATACAACTTTCCTATAGCCTTTGAATACCTCCAGTAATAGGGAACTCACTACCTCATTAGGTAGCCTATTCTTTTTTCAGACAGTTTGAATTGTTATGAAGTCCTCTCTTATTTCAAGGCAAAATCTCTCTCACTAATTCTCACGAATTTATTTGTCCTAATTTTGTCCTGTGAAACCACACAGTAAAGGAAATCCACGCAGTAGAGGAAAATCTTCCAATGAAGCTTTTTTTTTTGAAAACACACAAATTGATGATCTTCATCACCCCAAACTCCAGCCAGACCCATCCCACAAAGCAATTCAAGAAAATCAGCTTTACAGGCAATACAAAGAATTCACATGAAATTATTCTAAGATAATTTGAAGAGACTTTACCAGAGAATTATAGATGTAAAATTGCAAATAACCTCAGTAGCCACCCCGTCAAACCCCTCTCCCCCCATTTTACAGGTGAGAAAACTAAAGACAAGAGAAATTAATCAACTTGTGCAGTCATGTAGTCAATGGTAGACCCAAGATTCAAATCCAATTCCTAGCTTAGATATCCAGGAAGTCAAGTACCTTATCTCACATTTTTCTGCAAACCATAGAAGGTCCAACAGTGCTGACTATTTAGTAAGCATTCCAAAAATTCATGTAGATTTATTGTTCAATGCCATCTTGGATAATAAGTTTCAGGCCCAAATCTGTTACTTCTACTTAAGTGAGTTATTTACAAGGCAAATTTAGCATGGCTCTTTCAAGTGTGCAAAGAAGCTGCCTTGTAATTTTTATGCTCCTTTTCTATTTTTCACAAATGTTGGAGAAAGCTAAGGGATTTGTTTATTTCTTAAAGCAGGTGCCACTTGTCACAATTCAAGATAGCAATCACCTGGAAACTTTGATGACGTCTGAAATCTCTCAGCTCCACACAATATTGTTTTTCCACTGTTCCTTTGATCCTTGATCCTTTCTTTCTGCATGATAATCTAGGTTGTTCTTTAATGTTTACCACCAAATTTTCTTTTGGTTGCAGCCAGTTTTTCTCTCTTTTAAAAAGGTTTTATATTTTCATTCTTATACCCGGTTATTTACTGATCTTATCGCTCCCTCCTCCCCCAACCCCAATTCTTCCTTGTAACAAGGAAAAACACTTACAAAACTACATTTGAAAGTGTAGGCAACATCTTACATCCATAATCTCTTACCTCACTATGGAAAGTAGGGAAAAATGTTTCATTATGAATTCTCCCAGGGCTGAATCATCACAATTAATCTAAACTCTATTGCCTTTCTGAGTTGCTTTTGTTTACATTATTGTAGTCACTTTGAATCTTGTTCTCCTAGTTCTTCATATTTCATTCTTTATCAGTACTTACAAGTTTTCCTATTTTTTTTTGAATTTCTCAATTCTGTCTTCTCATGGTATAAGAGTATTCCATTATATCTGTTTTCCTCACTTTGCATGACAGCTTCCTCAGAAGTACTCTTCTCTATGGAAGGTTGAAAAAATTAACCTCAAAGAAAAAGAAAAGTGTCTAAGGAGTTTGGCTGACCAAGTGGTTATGGAGTTTTCCCAGTAGCAGGATCAGAAAGGACAGACCAGCATTGCTGATTATCAGCATGACATTTGTTTCTTTATTTCACATGTCATGGGGAATGGGAAAAGCATTGCCCCTTTTGAGGATACCAATGACCCAGCTGGAATTCTCCCCTCAAAAATGATTGTGACTTTCTATTCTGGTAACCATTATCACTATTATGAGAATCGGACCAGTCAGTTTTATATAAAAACCAATGGAAAGAGTGGATTGCTTTCCTAATTATGAACAATAGTCGAATGAGGGAGAGACAATTATTTCCTCCCTCTGTTACTATTTGGGGGTCCTATTAGCACAAAATCTCTGCGTCCAACCTTAAATCTCTTGTCTTTATTTGTGATAGCATTGAATAATAAATCTACATGAATTTATGGAATACTTTTTAAACAATCAGACTTGTTGGACTCTCAAAGGATGACGGAAAAGTGTAAGATCTGGTATTTCACTTCCTGGAGATTTCGGCTAGCTAGGAAGAGAAGGCCAATATCTATGAATTAAAAGAAAACACAGAAAATGGCCTACTGGTGTGCTTTGACATACTTAGTCTGGTTATAACCAGTCTTGTTTGGTTGTTTATTCCTCTATAGCAGTTGTGTGTAATGATTTATTTTTAATAACTATAAACGTTAACAGTATCAAAGATGGATTATCCTTTCTCATCTAGTCAATTGACATTACAAGATAATTTGTCTAAGCTAGAGCACTGTAGTACTGTTGAGAGCCTTGCTCAATTTAGTCTGGGTAAAAGAGTAAAACAATAAAACAATAGATTTAATAAGGGAATTATTTTTCATTCAAGGTACTCTCTATCTAAGGTCTGAAATAGTCAGATGGGTCTGTGAACTCATTGATAGAAATGTTCTGTCTAAAAATACAGATAAGTTTTTTTTTTTCTTTAAAGAAACTCAATCACAGAGCTGAGGGAAACCAGAGAGGATTATCATTATTCTTCTTGTCGTTGTCATTAGCAGTTGGAGCTGTAGTAGTAATTGAAAATGTGTAAGTAACACTAGTAGTTGCAGTATGTATGACCTCTTCATTGCACAGAATGGAAAATTAAGAGAGGAGAAGACAGAGAAGTGATTTAGTTAAAATTATTGATAGCAAAATCCAGACTAGAATTCAGATTCAAGTCTTCTGACTTTTGTCTAGTTCTTTCCAGTACACTTAATGATTATGATAAAAAGAGAGACAGAGATACTTTATCTCCTATTTAAAAATATGGAGAAATTACTTGCCTAAGAGGAAAAAAAAGAGGTGGACATAAAAGGGAGGAAGTAGCAAAGGTTATGTTACTGGTGAGCTATGCCAAATATGAAGTAGTTATCCTCAATAACAAATGTTTTCACATGCACATGGCCACATTTCTGCGTGACAAATCCTCATTTGAATGCAAGACTGTACACAAATATCCATTTGGACAGATTATTAACAGAGTTGCGATTAGACTTGCAAGTGGTCAGACCAACATATTTTTACATATCATTTGAAATTGTAGCACCCCAGAGTTGTAATCACAGCTCTATCGCTAAGTAGGCAGATGAACTTGAGTAAGTCCCTTACCTTCTCTGGGTTTCAGTTTCTTTGTGAATGAAGGGATTGAAAGGTCCCTTCTTTTTTAAACTCTTACCTTCTATCAAAACTGTATATTGGTTCCAAGCAGATGAGTGGGAAGGGCTAGGTAATTGGGATTAAGTGACTTTCCCAGGGTTTTATAGCTAGGAAGTAGGTGAGGCCAGATATGTAGTCAGGACCTCCCATCTCCAGTTTTGGCTCTCAATCCATTGAGCCACCTACCTGCTCCCTAGAAGGTCTTTCTGATTCAATTCAATGAGCATTTATTAAGCATTTACTGGGTAGATGACACCATGTTAAGTGATGGGGGTACAAAGACAAGTGAAAAAATTCACACACTCAAGGAACAAAAGAGAGAGAATTTACATCTTTACAATGTTTACATTTTGCAAGAGGAGATATAATGTGCACAGATTATAAGAGGAGGAAGAAAGCATTGAAACATGGGGGAAATCAGGAGGTGATATCTGAGCTAAACCTCAGAGAAATTTATGGATTCTAAAAGGTAGAGTGGGAAGGAAGAACATCATAAGGGTTAACCTGGGCAAAGGCATGGAAATAAGAAATGGAATATTGGATTTGGGAGGTAATAGGGAACTCAAGAGATTCAAAAATTAGAAGATGGTGTATAGTTTGCCAAGTCAATCAGAAGGTCATGAGTGTAAAGGAAGGAAATACAAAGTAATGCCTGGCTCTCCTCTTTTCTGCCTTGTAGACTCTTGGCCTTTCTTTAAGACTCAGTTCAAAAGGCTCTTTCTGGAAAAGGCCTTTCCTAGTCACCTCATCTTCTTTTCTGAAGTTATCTTCCATCTATTCTATACTTATTTTGCATATATATACATATATATATATATATACATATATATTCTTTATTCCCCATTAGAATATAAGTTTCTTAAAGGTGGGCACTGGTTTTTGTCTTTGTATCTGCAGTTTAGGATAGCATCTGTCACAAAGTAAGTGTGTAATAAATGCTTATTGATTTACTGAGTTGGAGAAAGTGGCCAATTTATTAGACATAGAATGAGAGTGCTAATTGATTAGGACATATACTTTCTAGAGTCTTGTTAAGATGGTGGATGCAATTAAGCCATATTCTCTTTATTTATTTATTTGTTTGTTTGTTTGCTTATTTATTTATTTATTTGTTTGTTTGTTTATTTATTTATTTATTTAAACCCTTACCTTCCATCTTGGAGTCAATACTGTGTATTGGTTCCAAGGCAGAAGAGTGGTAAGGGGTAGGCAATGGGGGTCAAGTGACTTACCCAGGGTCACACAGCTGGGAAGTGTCTAAGGCCAGATTTGAACCTAGTACCTCCTGTCTCTAGGTCTGGCTCTCAATCCACTGAGCTACCTAGCTGCCTCCTTCCATATTCTCTTTAAAAAAATTTTAAACCCTTACCTTCTATCTTGGAATCAATACTATATATTTGTTCCAAGGCAGAAGAATGGTTAGGACTAGACAATGGGAGTTGAGTGACTTTTGCAAGATCAGGCAAAGAATTAGATATGCAGTCCCTAGGATTAGTTGTTTGCCTGATCCCAAGCAAATGTAAAAGATGGGTTTGCCCATAGAGGATGCACATGACTTTTAATCAGCCTAGATTGAATACTTCTGTCTTAAAGGAGGTCCTGGTAGCAAGAGGCCTATTTCCCAGGTACTTGGGGACCATGGCAGCCCAAGATGTTGTCTCATGTATTTCAGACAGTACAGTGAAGAAGGGTGGAATAGTTTCCACTTATATCATTAGTAGGTTACTAAGCAAGGGGGCTTTCTTATTTAGTCACAGAAAAATACCTGCGAATCCCATACTCATTTGTCCAGTGATGATGGGGGGAGGAGTAGGTATTAGGACAGGAGATTTGTGGTCAATAATGACTCACCTCTGATAGGATTGGGAAATTGATAGAAAAGGGACATGGAGATGCTTGGGGGGAAAAACCTATTTGGTGGAAAGTCCTCTTCTGTATTGGCATTCAATGGAGATAGTAGGCTACAGAGCTATTTTTTAGGGTGAGCATAGAGCAGAGGAGATCAATGTGGCCAATAGGCTTTGAGGCAATAGATCTCCAAATGAGTAAGGACCCAAATACGGTTTGAGGTACTCACAACCACTAATCAGGTAATGAAACCTTTTATTCTAATTCTGGCTCCTGGCTGGACAAGTTGGCATCTCTATTGCTGTACTTCTAAGATTCAATGTACTGAATTTGGCTCAGAACAAGTTGCATATTTTATCAAATGCCATGATTATTCAGCTAGTATTTTTCTGGATACTTTGATGGATGTCAGTTTATCAGTGTTTCTTCAAGCAGTCCAAGTCACACTCTTCATACTTCCTCATTCAGTAACATTTTTTCCATTCATCTGTTTACTACATAATGTCTTTTATGCCACACCTCACATAGAAGTCATCATTGATAATATGCTGTAGCCTAAATTATACCACATTTTTATCTTCCCACTGCTTTGGCAGGGTTAGGGGAGGTGGGAGCAAATCGCCCTTTTGGTTATTTTGATTCTTCTGATCTGGTGGTGTCCTGTGATTTATAGTCACACAGTGTCACTGGCAGAATGATGGAGTCAAAGAAATGAAGGTTTTCCCAATGAGAGATTAAGGCAGGATTGGATTTTGCAAATTATGTAGTTGCATTCACTGAACCTGACCCCTTTCTGCGACTCAGTTCTATTCATTTCATTGTCCACCAGGAGCATTTATCATATATAATATATATGATTCCCAAAGTGGGCGTCACTGCCCCCTGATGGGTGCTGCAGCGATCCAGGGAGGCAGTGATGGCCACAGGTGCATTTATCTTTCCTATTAATTGCTATTAAAATTTAAAAAAATTAATTTCCAGGGGCCTAAGTAATATTTTTTCTGGAAAGGGGGTGGTAGGCCAAAAAAGTTTGGGAACCACTGGTATATATGTACCAATACATGCATATATGATAAATATATAAAATATATACATATATGAATACATGCAAATTGGTAGAATTAGACAGACAGGTAGGTAAAAGGTAGAAAGATAGGTAGGTAGATAGATAGATAGACATGTAGATAGAGACTTGATTTATTATTTCTTTGGTGTAGGGAATTCCTACATGAGAGAACTGCAATTTGTGGTTTTTTAACAATTACCTAGAGCATCAAGAACCCAAGTGACTTGCGTAAGGTCATATAGTTAAAATGTATGAGAGTCAGGATTTCAAACATAGGAGTTCTGGGCTCTGAGGATGACTATGCTCCTATATCATGTTGCTTCATATCTATATCAGCATCTGTGTAGGATTATAGATCTGAAGTTGAAAAGAACTTGGAAGGTATCCAGTCTAGCCTGTACACTTTACGGATGAAAAAACTATAACCCTGGACAAGTCACTTAACTTTGGTTACCCTAGGCAAGTCTTTAAGACTTTAATTTGCTGTGCAGAATTCTCTACAAAAATGAAATGACAGATTCGCCTTAAAAAAGCATATGTAGGGGCAGCTGGGTAGCTCAGTGGAGTGAGAGTCAGGCCTAGAGACAGGAGGTCCGAGGTTCAAACCCGGCCTCAGCCACTTCCCAGCTATGTGACCCTGGGCAAGTCACTTGACCCCCATTGCCCACCCTTACCAATCTTCCACCTATGAGACAAATACATCGAAGTACAAGGGTTTAAAAAAAAAAGCATATGTAGTGAGATAAGCTTTTGAGCTAATCTTACTCACAATATCAATAAATGAATTAATCCATGAATTTATGAAGCAGTTGTGAAGTGCCAAGCCATATGGTAGGTGATGAAGATGATAAAGACAAAATTGAAAACAATACCTGAACTCAAAGTTCAAAGTCTATGCAGGGGAAACAATATGTATAAATACATACATGTGTGTATATGTATTTGTATACATGTGTATAGATTCACAATACAGTATACAGGCATTGTACATATGTCTGTATGTATGGATAGGCATGTGTGTGCATACAAAATATATTCAAAGGGAGGGGAGCCACTAGAAACTGGAAAGGACAGTTAAGGCCTCATAATATGAGGAAATATGTAGTGTTGATAGACATTTATACCTTGTTTTACCCTGGACAAGTCACAAACTCTGTGAGTCCATTGCCCCATCTATAAAATGAGGGGGTTAGATTCAACGAACTCTAATGTCCCTTCCAGTTCTAGATCTATGGTCCATTGTAGTAGGTGATGAGCTTTGAGCTTTGAAGAAGACTAGGACTTCCGAGAAATGGAGATAAGGAGGGAGTGCATTCAAAACATAGGGGATATGTAGGGCAAAAGCAAAGAGGTACCTGAGAGGATCCCATTTTGGTTGGACAATAGTGGGCATGGAGGAGAGCTATGGGCGAATAAGTCCTGAAAGGTAGTTTGGGACTAGATTATTAAGGGCTTTAAATGCCAAACTGAGCAGTTTATAGTTGATCCTGGAGTAATAGGGAGCCATGGGAGGTCAAGAGAGACACGGTAAGATTCTCACTTTAGGAAGATCAGTTTGGCAGCTTTATAAAGGATGGATTGTAGAGGGAGAGACTTGAACAGAAAGACCAACTAATTAGAATACTGTTGAAATAATCCGACTGAGAGGTGATCAGAGTCTGAGTTATGGTAATAGCTAGCAGCTAGCAGCTAGGTAAGGAGGTGGATAGAACACCAGATCTGGAGTTAGGAAGACCTGAGTTCAAATTCTGCTCCAGACAGGTACTAGCTGTGTGACCCTGGGCAACTCATTTAACTTCTGTTTTCCTCAGTTCTTTCAACCGCAAAATGAGAATAATGATAGCTCCTATCTCTCAGGGTAGCTGTGAGGACCAAATCAATTGAAATTAGTAAAATGCACTTAACACAATGCCTGAGACATTGTAGGTCCTTTATAAATACTGATTTCTTTCTCCCTTCCCCTTTCTGCCACAGTTGTAAAATGAAAAAACAAAAAACAACCAAATAAAAACCATGAACAAATGTTTTAGCTCTTCTTTGCCCCTTAACTCAGTGTCAGGTTCTGTATCCAAATATGTACATTTTGAATATACAAAGAGGCTTTTCTTTTAAAACCAGAGAACAAATGACCTCTTCAAATTTATAATGAGGTATGCATTGAATGGAACCCAACTCAAGGTGAGTCACTCATTAATCATAAACAAAACAGCCCCCCATCAAGGACACATCAGCGTAAACTGTAAAAAGGGGAAGGGTTGCCCAATCTCTTTATTTAATATTAACTACATTATGTTTTTCATGTGAGCACTGGGAAGGTGATTTTCTAACTTTATTCTCAACCTGCTCAGTGTGAATGGATAATTACTTCCCTTCATATTGTTTTCCCTGAAGGTTAACCCTGTTTAACAAGAGGGGATCACATCTCACCTTTTATGGAGTGGGTGGGAAGAGGGAGGTGAGAGGGAGAGCTGAAGTTGTAGACTTTTAGCTGTAATTCTTCAGGCATAAAAATTTCTACTAATGTGAATATTTCAAATGTCATGAATAATATTTGAGATTAATAGCAGCAAACTAGAGAAGTACAATCCAAGAAATACATTATTAGCTTATTACGGATATTTGATATGCTAATTATCTTCAAAAATTTCATTGCTGATGACTGTTTTGGCAGAGATTTTAGCAGGGGAAGAGGAAGTTTAAACTTATATAAAAGTTGAAAACAAAGCCCTCAGGTGATTGGTCTTTAGAAGACCCAGGAATGGTATTCAGCATTTAATTCTGCAAGATGAGGAGGAAATTAAAGTTGGAGAATAGGAATCAGTTGGAGAATTGAAATTTGAGTACAGGACTTGGCCTTAAAGTCATAAGAAACTCTCCTTTACTAAACTTTGACAAAAGGTCCCTGGCACTAGGATGGAAGTGTAATCTGATTCAGGGGGTGAGCTGAACCTTTGTACTACTTTTGGAATTGGGCATATTTCTTGGTGCACTAGGCCTCCATCAAAAGGGTCTCTGGTCCTTCCTGGACTCAGATCTTCTTATAAAGAATGCCTCCACACTGTACACAGTAACAGCAATATTGTACAATGATCAACTATGAAAACTTGGCTACACTCAGCAAAACGATGATCTGAGACAATTCTGAAGGGCTCAAGATGAGGAATGCTATCCACCTCCAGAGAAAGAACTGTTGGAGTCAAGTAGATGCAGATCAAAGCATGCTCTCTTTCATATCAGTGTATTTATGGTTTTATTTTGAGGTTTGTATTTTGTATGAGTGTTCTTTTACAACAATGACCAATATAGAAGTGTGTTTTACATTATAATACATTTATGGTCCACATCAAATTGCTTACCATTTCCTAGTGGGAGGAGGGAAGGAAGAGAGGCTGATGGTTCGGATCTTGTAATTTTGGAAAATGTATGTTGAAAATTATTATTACATGTAATTGGGAAAGTAAAATATCTTTGAATTGGGGGGGGGTTGGGAAAGAATTTCCCCACATTTCTCTTTCCCCTGGCATCAGGTAGTTTCATGGCCTGATACAAGAATGATTCAAGTGCAAGAACCTGGATGGGTTAGACATTGATATTCACAGGATGTTAGAAAAAGAAGGATCCTGAAGAATCATCTAGTCCAATAAGATCTTATTTCACAGATGTGGAAATTGAAGGTTTCTCCGAGGTCACACTCACTTGAGTGGGGGAAAAGTTCAACTGCTGTGAAAGAGCTGCTACCTTTTTGCTGCAGGAATTGTACCAATAACATCAATCAAGTTCTCAACACCCAGTTCATTACTTAATTATATGTGATTCTGCCTTCTCAGAGCTTATAGTTTAAGAGACAAACCAACCCAGTTTAATCAGTCTTTTAATCAGCACTTACTTTGTGCCAGGAACTTTGTCAAACACTGAAAATACTAAGAGAAATGGAAAATGATATTTGCCTTCAAGAAGCTTACATTCTGTGAGGAGAGACAATATGTATAGTACATACAGAAATAAAGATAGAATAAATGCAAATATATTGTTAGGGAGGAAGGATTTATGGTTGTTGGAACTCAGGAAAGGCTTCATGTAGGAAAAAGCCCTTGAGCTGAGTCTTAAAAGAAACCAGGGATTCTAGGAGGAAGAGAAGCAAAATGATGGATGTTAGCAAACTAATAAGAAAGTAGGCAGTTAAATGAAGAGATCTAGTTTCTTTCTTGTTCTTTCTACCTTCTGTCTCTTCAATTCCATCTCCACATCATCTTGTACACAAATACCAATACTATAGACGTTTTGATTTGTGTCTTATTTCTTCACTTGCATCTTGCCTTTTTTGCACTTGCTATCTAGTGATGAAAGAAGTCAGATAGCAAATGGGGAGTATGGGTGATAACCAATTAGAAATAATCAAGCAAGGAATGGGAATAGAAGACCCAAACAATAATTTGAATAGGAGATTATCAAACTAAAAGCTAAACTGCCTCCTTTCCCTAATTTATTCTAAGACAATAGAAGTGGGGAAAGCAGGTTGAAGACCTCAAAATTTAGAAGCCAGAAAGCAAGTTCAGAGGCCAAGGAGAGTTGATTTTTCAGTCAGAAGCAAGTCAAAGATTTGGAGGGTAAGGATTTAGTCCATTCAAGGATCTAGAAATTTAGGTATTTTGATGAATGGACACTAATGAACAATGGAGACTAGTCTGATTTGGGGTCATGAATTGCAACCTGTAAAAATACTTTCAATGAATACTTGTGTTTGAGGGGTGGGGTGGGATTTGGGGATGTTGATTGAGGATATGTTTGGGTCATTATTGTCACAAATAGAATCAGAGGCTGGTAGATGGGATTAGAGCAGAATAGGAAGATTTTGATTTAAGGAAAGGTGAAATAGGTGTTGGAGTAATGGTTGATGGAGGGAACTAAAATGGTCTTAATCTTGATGCTCATAATTCTGACTACATTCATATCACCTGCTACTTTGGGGAAGGTTAGAAAGGTATGGGGATGGAAGATAGATAGAATGTTCTACAACAGTTGTCAACCAAGTGTAAGTGAGAGAGTCCAATAAAAACTATCAGGATGACCTGAGGACACGTCGACTATAAAAATCTCTTGAGGGCAGGACCTATTTCCAAGTACATTTCCAAACTAGTTGAAGCCAGACACAAATGAAATATGATAAATAAATATTTGTTAATTTTAGAGAATCACATGATTCCAAATAGAAGTGATTTTGGAGATCACCAAACTCATCTCAGGTTTATGTTAAAGAGACATCACCAAGCAATTCTTTTCTATTTAACTCACCCCAATAATCACTCCATATCCAACACTAATTCTCTGGACACTATCTTTCATACTCCCTTCTTCATAGCTCTCAATTCCTTCCATCACTGACACCTATGGTGTTTGTGCCTACTCCACCAATTACCACTATCTTGAAAACATCCTGAGTGATCCTTTGTAGCCCAGGGGGTAATCAATCATGATAGCAGCTGTGCTCTCTCTTCCCCTCAGGAACACATCTGTTGTCTTTTCAGAGTCTCTTAGAAATACCTTTTACAGCATCCCTGAGGAAGTGTATCCATATTCTAAAAAGGTCCAGGAGGAGGCAACTTTCTTTCTCATAAAGCAGTCCATTCCTTTTTCAAACAGTTCTAAAACTTGGACTCTTCTGAGGCCAAAATCTGCCTTCTTGCAACTTCCACCTAGTGGCTTTTAGCTTGCTTTCTGAAATAACAATGAATGTCTAATCCATCTGCTGTGTGACAGTCCTTTGAATACTCAAAGATAGCGATTGTGTCTGCAGCCTGTCTTTTCTTCTTAGTTCTATCAAGAATTTCCCATACAGCATGATTTCTGAACCTTCAATATTTCGGTCTCTCTCCTCTAGATGTGCTCCAATCTCTTGATGTGCTCTTTAAAATATAGTATCTGATGTCAATGGACTTACACCAATTGTCCTCTGACCAACCCAGAATATATTAGGGGGTTTTCTTCTATGCTCTATATCTTATTTTTTAAAAAATGAATGCTGTCTCTTATGGATCTCTTGATAGCGGGGTGTTGGACTCATCATGGAGACTAAGACCTACATTTTTGGGCACAGGCACTGAGTGTGGGAAATTTTTAGCCTGATTATACATCCTTGTTTCAAGAGTTTTTTTTCTTTTCTTTGTTTTTTTCTCTGTTTTTCCAGTGAGAGAGGGGTATGTAGTGGGAGGGAGTAGGGGGATAGGGAAACCAAAAAAAGAAAGAAAAGAGTCATTAAAGCATTTTTTAAAAGCACAAAAGAGAGCAGAAAGGAGGCCAGAAAGAATCACAAATAAGCAGGACTACTTTGAAATGTACATGTTGAATTTATCACATATTTTAAAAGACAAGTAAGCTATACAAAATGGAGATCCACATTTTTTTTGTATTAGCTCTCTTTTTTCCTATTCCACTCTATATGGAAATTATTACTTTTTTGGTATTTAAGTTCAATACAAAATTCTTAAAAAATAGTAAAATGAATGCTTTCTAATATTGTATTAGTTTTTGTGGCAGACACAATACAATGGTGACTCATACAATGCTATATATCCTGTAGGGCTATTTCATATGAACAACCATTAAATTACCTCTTATCTCTTCTATCCTATATGTATGCATTCATTTGATTTAAAAAAAACACACCATAATGTAGGACTATACTTTTACCTACATTAGATTTCATCTTTTTCTATTCATCCCATTGTTCCAGCTTGCCAACACCTTTCAAGATTCTGATTTTATCTTCCAGGGTATTCCCTATTTTTCCCAATTTTACATTATTGGAAAATTTGATATGCATTTCACTGTCTTCACATGATACACAAAAATACTGAACAGAGCAGGGCATAATTTGACTGAATGCATTCAAATTCAGGGAATTTTATTTGGAAAAAAGTCTGACTGAATTTTTATTTGAATTTATTATTATTATTATTATCTAGTTTTTTTTCTGCTTAGATGTTCTATGTAATTGCTAGAAGAATTGAGTACCCAGAAGATTTGTTTGTGGATTAAGAGAATGAGATTACATCAGAAGATGCCATAACCAAGTGTCCCAAATATATAAGAGCTTGGAGGAGAAAAGGAAATGAAAGTATTAGTTTATTTTGCCTTTGATTTTCCTCTTCCATGTTGGGAGTATCTAGGCCAGTGATGGGCAAACTTTTTAAAGAGGGGGTCAAAGGAAAGGAAATGCTCATCTATCAGTCTGTTTCTAAGGCAACTCTTTTTAAGTTTCATTGTATTGTATCCTACTCATTGTATTTGTCAGATTAGGAATAATGTCCAGATAGAACATTTCAGGCTTCCCCCATCCACCCCATCTGGCCCATGGGCCGTAGTTTGCCCATCACTGATCTAGGCTATTGGCCAACAGTGGACACACACACACACACACACACACACACACACACACACTCATATTTATTTATGAGCCAAAGGGCTTGTTTTAAGAGAATTTTCTTCACTGGGTACTTATGCCACCAAATAGAGAACATCTAAAAGATTCCCTGCTTTTGAGAACTTCAGGGCCCCTACAATTATTGAGGAGGCCACCTAAATGAGTGACTGGGTTGCATCCAAATCTGAAATTTCTATCACCTGTACATGCTTGCCAATTATAAGTATCTTTGATTGAAAAACTAATCATGAGTTTGAGTCAATAGAAAATCAATAAAAAGAGCAAGAGATTAATTTAAAATTTTTGATGCAGGTAAAAAAAAAACAGAAATTCTGAGGTTTGGAAGAATGATGTGTTTGGGAGGAAAGAAAAAAAGAGTTCAGTTTTGGACATACTGAGTTGGAAATGAATGACCAGTTAGTTAAACTTTCCAATAGCATTTGGAGATATGGATCTGGAGTTCAACAGAGACTAGGACTTTCATAATTAGATTTGAGTATCATCCTTAAAGGCAGTAATCAAACCTGTGGCAGCTAATGAGGTCACCAAAAACTGATCTAGGTGAGAAGTAAGGAGGGAGTAAACTTGGGTGGTAGCTGAGAGAATATAGAAAGAAGGAAGTGGATATTGTGTAGACAGCATTGACTTCCCAGTCTTTCTTGGGTCATCTCAGCACAAGAATGGGCATAGCTTACAGAGAAGAGATCCAGCCTCAGGTCCCAGAATGAGAGTGCTGTGATGAGCCTGGGTCTTCCTTCTCCTGGAAGAGCAAGGTACTCTCTTTGGGGCTGTCATAAGCCTGGATCTTCCTTCTCTAGAAAACCTGTCAGAGTCAGGAGTTTCAGAAGCAACCACAAATCACTGCATGACAGAAGCACCTTTTGATTGAAGCATCAACTACCAAACAGGAAAGACAGACATTCTTGTCACATCAGGAGGAATAGTAGTTAATAATGGAAGGAAATCAAAAGTTTGTGCAAATATTTTTTTAATCCCCTTAGTTCCTTTAAACTCTCCTAGTGAGATTAAGTTTTGAAGTATCTTATTTCTATGCTTCATTCTCTGTGTATGTGTGGGAAGTCTCTTTCCTTCCCCAAATCCTCTTACAGTTCTTTATCAGGTGTCTCCTTTACCTTTATCACCATGTAAAAACATTTATGATTTTTATTTGTGAACATGTGATACTCTTCCTAAAAAATTGCAAGTTCTTTGAGGGTAAACACTGTTATCCTTCATCTTTATGTCTTCAGGGCTGAGCAGAGTTTGGTACATGGGTGCCTGATAAATACTGAACTGAATTGATCCAGAAGGAAATATATAAACAGGAATCTCATCTGCTCCCATTCCCTGAGGGGACTGGAAGAAGGCACTGGCCACTAAATATAGTGAGGAAGTCTCATGCCTGAATAGGGGTGAAAATGGATATTTTATATCCTCTGTAATAGAATCATGTATTTATAGATAGGCACAGGCAGCAACATTTAGTGAAGAGACTATGGGTCTAAAAGCCGGAGTTCAAAACTATTTCCTGATACATACTAGCTGCCTGATGTTAGGTTACTGCTCCATTGCTTGGTCCTGTCCAACTCTTCATGACCTGTTTGGGCTCTTCTGGGCAAAGACAGAGTGGTTTGCCATTTCCTTCTCCAGCTTATTTTAAAGATAAGGAAACTGAGGCAAACAAGCTTAAGTGACTTGCCCAGAGTCACACAGCTGATGTCAGATCTAATCCTATAAGTCATTTAATGTCTCAGTGCTTTAGATAATTCTCTGGTGAAGACAAAATGGCAGCCTACATAAGTAAAAAGATATTCTTCACAGGTATAAAACTTGCCTGTCCCAATGGAATCACAGGTCCAGTCCCTAAATGTGTGTATATATGTGTGTGTGTGGGCCTGTGTGTGTATATGCTATGTATATGTGGATATCTCCTCTCAATGGTAACTTCTCCTGCATTCTTCTTTCTGTCTTCCATTCCTGGGCACAACACAATATTGCCTCCAACATGAAACTTTCCCTGTTCCTCTCTCCAGTTGAAATTGCCCTCTCCATGGAAATAATGTTATATTTCATTTTTTATTTATTTTTTACTGACTTAGTCCTGTGCATGTGTTATCCTCCCTATTTCCAGTAGAATATGAGTTCTTTTAGAGCAGAGGTAGTTTTTAGTTTTAGTTTACTTTTGTTCCATTTTCTAGCACAATATTTAAATATGTATTATTCAGTTGTTGAGTCCTGTTCAATTCCTCATGACCCAGTAGACCATAGCATGCCAATGTTGTCCTGGGGCTTTCTTAACAAAGACACTAGAGTGGTTTGCCATTTCTTTCTCCAACTTAGCACATAGTAGATGTGTAATGAATACCTACAGAATAAATGAAAATAGGCTACAGTCTTCTGTTTTAAAAAAGTTAGAGGTTCGTTAATTGTTGTTTATCCATTGATCATACTTTCCCATTGTGTTTTTATTATTCAATTTTTACCTCTAAGTCATTTATTTGAGATTTTTTAAAGGAAGATTTATTCATTGTTGATTTACTATTTTCCGTATTTATCTCTAGTTATCACATGTATTTATCTCTATTATTTTCAAGTAGTATTTTACATTTTCAAGCTTAAATTAGGCAGAAAAAGATAAGAGGTAAATAACATTCATCATTGGCTACTAGAATTATATTTGATTGTTGCATCGGTGAGTTCTTAAGTTTTTCAGAATTGTTTTCTAAACAATATTGATATTATCATATAAATTGCTTTCTCTGCTAATTTCACTTTGCATCAAGTCATACAAGTTGCTTTGGGTTTCTATGAATTTCTTTCTTCATTTCTTATCACTCAATGGTATTCCATATTATGGATCATAATTTGTTCAGTCATTCCCCAAATGAAGAAATCCCTGTGGTTTGAATGTTAATTTAGTTTTGAAATATAATGCTTTCTCATATTATGTCTTTATTCTCCCCATTATATTTTAATCTCATTCAGGTTATACTCAGGAGTGTTATAGATATATATCTATAGATTGATATCTCTGCTCTAAGTAACTCCTTAAATTTCAAATGAAGTGGTAATATTTACTGGCAAATGAAGTTTCTTAACCATAAGGGCTCATCTATATAAAAACAAAACAAAACAAACCAACAAAACAAACCACCAAAAAAATTCTCCCAAAGTTTCAATCCTACCCAGTGGCCACTTATCATTATTAGTGGCATGTAACAAGCTTTTTCCATTGTCCTTTAGGTCACTAATATCAAACTCCAATAGAAAGTGATCCTTTGCAGTGGTATAATGACAAAGAAAACCACAAATTAGCATTATCTATGTAGTATGGTACTTTTTTTTTACTTTGTTAAATATTTCCCAATTATATTTTTAATTTTATATATTTTTTGAATTATACATAAAACAATTTCTAATATTTGTTTGTCAAAATTTGGGTTCCAAATTCTTTCCCTCTTTCTCCTCCCACTGAGAAGGCAAACAATTTAATATAGGTTATATGTATGCAGTCATACAAAACACATTTCCATATTAGTCATGTTGTGAAAGAAAACAGACAAAAAACTCATGGAAAAAAGAAAAGAAAGTTTAAAAAGTATGCTTTGATCTTTATTCAGACTCCATTAGTTCTTTCTCTGGAAGCAGGTAGAATTTTTTATCATAAACCATTTTATCATAAACCATTGTAATATTTATATAATATTGCTGTTACTGTATACAGTGTTCTCCTGGTTCTGCTCATGTCACCTTGCATCAGTCCATATAAGTCTTTCTAGGTTTTCCTGAAAGTATCCTGCTCATCATTTTTTATAGCATAATAGTATTCCATCATAATCATACATGACAGCAAGTTTAGCCATGCCCCAATTGATGGGCATCCCTTTATTTTCCAATTTTCTGAAATATGAAAAAAGCCAATTATATTTTGATCTGCATATGAAAGTACTTATTAGTTTGTTGGTAGGCCACAGTTTGATAGCTTTGCTTTAGGTTATTTCAGTGAATTCATATGCAATAATGATCTTCTTATGATTCATCGCCATGTAGCAGTTCTAGGAGAGTATCGGGTTAAGGACATGAGCCTTTGTTGTTCAGGTTTGGAAACCCTGATGAGTAATTAGTCTTGTTAAGGTCCAATGGACTCATTACTAGGTTCATTGAAGTGTTGTGAATTTTTCAGTCATAGAAACTCCCAATGACCAGCTCCCAAGTCATAAAAGAATTTTGATCTTCACAGGTGGAAGGAGTATTACTACACTGATAAAATAATGGATCATGGAGGTGTTTCTGTCCCTTATATGTGAAGGTCATTCTTGGTAATCCCAATAAGATACACAAATCAACCCCAATTGATCAGGCACCAAGGTTTGATTCAATTTTTGTTATAATCACTAAATAGATAAGCTTTTAAAAGTCTATTTGAAAAAGACTAAGGAACTAGGAATTTGGATTTGCTTGTCTAATATATCTGAAAAATTTCTTAAAACACACACACTTTTTAGGACTGGCATACAGTTCTAATATTCCTCAATGGAATATAACTTCTATAATGGAGGGGGGAGTTGTGTTTTTTCTTTGTCAACAGGGCTTTCTCAGTGCTTAAGTAGGCTCTTAATTTTTCATCAGATTGAATTGAATTTTTCTCAAAGCAAAAGGCTCAAATTTCAGATTTGTCTTAGACTGGAAGATAATGCCATTCTCTCCTCTACCAATGGACAGAATTTAAAGATCTCAAACAAAAATGGTCATCTTCTTCTAATGCTTTCTAGGCTTCTTAAAGCTGAGGTCATTGTGGGAATGTCAAATTATCAAAGAATCCTCACACCAGAAGTGGACCTGGAAAGATGAACTCTTTTATCCATTTGTCTCTAGTTAGGACTATTCTTAAACTTGTCAGGTGGATGACTACCTTTCCCTTAAAAATCTTGGGGAAGGAGCTTTCATGTAATTCATGTCATTGTCAAAAGCCTTAGTCCTTCCAAATATTTAATTTGTTCCTTCTGCTGCCCCAAAGTCCATTCCCTCTTGCTCTGACTTCACAATAACATCGAGAACAGCTGCTTATATTTTTTTATCAATAAGGTTATCTAAATTGCTTTAGAGCCCATCCAATTCACTTATCCTATCTTTTTTTTTTGGAAACTTGTTCAAGTCCTGTGTAGCCTCTTTCCATAATAATGCTTCTTCCCACCCACTCCCCCATCCATTAATGATTATCTACGTAACGCATATGCCATGTGATACAGTTATCAAAAAGTGATGTTACCCGAACATACACATACAAAACAATATGAGAAGATACTTTTAAAAAGAACAGATAACCTTAAACATTAATAAGTGGAAAATCTGTGAAATCAAAGCATTTTTTTCTTTTTTATATAATAGCCTTTCATTCTTTTTATGATTTTGTCTTTGAAAGCTCTTTCTGTGGATGACAGATGATATTGTTCTTTCATCCTGCTGCAGACAGCATTAAGGGGGGAAAAAACCTATTGTAGAGCTCCTCGTCTCTGCAACATGATTTTTATAATTAATATATACAACTGAGCAGAGAAAGGTACGTTATAATGAAATGCAATTAAGAGGTGTTTGTTCCTTTCCCACACATAAGATGACTATAATTTCCTTGGCTGTTTAGAAGTCAACCATTATCATTACATTTTGCACATATCTTTTCTATTTCTTTTTATTTTTTTGCTCCTGATTTTGTTTATTCTCAATAAGAAAAATATACAAACATGCATTCAGTACATCTGATATTCAGGTAACATAGCCTTTTAATTATAAACCTTGATGATCATCAAATCTAACCTCTTTATGGCACTTCTTGCATTGGTTTAGCTTCCAATTTTTAATTAATGAACCTTTAAAAATAGCTTCAAATAAAATTGTAATTTCAATTTACCAAAAAGCTTGGGTTGGACTACAACATTATGTTTTTCTTCCATGTGTAAAGGAACCAATCTGATTTTATAGTTATCTGTCAGCTTGGCCTTTAATTATAGCTCTGCATGTGAAACCTGATGTTTAGTCATAGATGTAGGCCTGCCCTATATTCTTGCTCCCCATTTTCCTTCTTCTTAAGTCTATCCCTATCCCTCTTGAAGGAAACAACAAGCCCTGGGAGTTGTAGCCCATTATTTGTTTCAAGGTTGGGGGTGGCAGAAAGGAAAAATATCACCAATTAAGATTATATTTTCAAAATTTCATGGTTGTTTTCATAATTACCTAGCATTTGTATTCATGCCTATCTCAAAGGTCAGAACTGGGTTATAGTTTCTGAGCTATTATGAGGAAAATAACTTCTGAATTACGGATCCCGCTCATAGGATTCCAGAATGTCAGAGTTAGAAGGGCTGTCAGACTACATCTAATCCAACTGTATTATTTTTTTTAAGCCTAGAGAGCAAGTGACTTAAAGAGTTTTAAAACCGGGTAATATTCACAGCATGACAAATATAGAAATATGTATTATATAATAATACATATGCAACTTACATATTACCTTCCATTTTGGGGAGGGAAGAAAAGAACATGGATTGCAAAATTTTGGAGATTGATTATTAAAAAATTGTACTGATATGCAATCTGGAAAAAATGAATAATTTAAAACAAAAAATACTCTTGATAATAAAAGTGAGAACTTGAGGAATTTATACATCTACCATTATCTGAGAACCAATAATATCTGATTGAAAACTTCTTTACCCTAAAATACTTAAGCAAAATCTTGGCATAATGAATAGCCTGGAAGACTTGGTTTGAGATCCTCTTTCAGATACTTAATTAGCTG
This sequence comes from Gracilinanus agilis, assembly GCF_016433145.1. NCBI lineage: Eukaryota > Metazoa > Chordata > Mammalia > Didelphimorphia > Didelphidae > Gracilinanus > Gracilinanus agilis. The sequence goes on along the minus strand of NC_058131.1, from coordinate 297,590,272 downwards.
TGTGACCACAAATAGATAGCTTAACCTCACTAAGACTGAATTTACTCATTTGTAAAATGGGGAAAAATAATAGAATGTATCTCCCAGGATTGTTGTGAAGTTCAAATAAGAAAAGAGATATCTCATAAGAAGTTTCCAAAAATCAGCTATTATTACTAATATCATTATTATTACTCCACATAGGATCATAGATTTAGAGTTGGGTATAAAGAACATTAGAAGCTATCTATTCTAACATATTACTCCAGTGGTTCTGAGAATTCAAACTAAATCAAGTTTTGGTATTTACCAAAACTAGATTTGGCTTTTTAAAACACACTTTATAGAAGCTAATTATTTCCTTGTAAATATTACATCTTTACTTCCAAAACCTGCCATCAGTTGAATAGTGATATGAGTATTTTGACCAAGTGGATAAGTTCTCTACCCAACTTGAAAAATGGAGAGAAAGAGGACTAGCCAATGATTTTTATAGGGGGAAAAATCCCAATGAGCATCTTTCCATTTATATATCTATTTTCAAATAGATATATGTGTTTTCCTCACTTCTCTCAGTATCTGTGCCAATCTTCTTTTCAGTTGTCTTTTCTTTGATCCTCATAAGAAGTAAAGTTTATTAACAAAGATCAGCAATGTTCCCATAATGGGTGACTTTTTACTTTGACAGATCCTGCTACTTTCTATAGGGCCTTTTGTCTCTGATCTAGTGAATTCACTAGGATATTTTAGAATTAACCCTTTTACATTTGCATAGTGTTTTAAATAGTACGCAAAGTACTTTCCCAGGAATTAACTTGTATGGGCCCTTGGGGGTGCTTCTGGCCCCAACAGGGCACTATATAACCTGCAATATTCCAGTTAGAATATTACTAGCCAAGTTGCTCTCCTCTACCCCTGGAAGGTATACCTTCTCCACAAGCCTGATTAATATTCCCTACAGATAGATTATTTTCCAATCTCTTTGGGAAACTGAGAGGCATTTTCCTCCATTCTTCAGAATGCTTCATATACTTTTCTGAAGTCTCTGAATCCTGTATACTTTTCTTTCCTTCTATTACCTTTCCATAATGTCAGACTATGCCTGATGACTGACAATTATAATTATTTCCCAGAGAGACTCATATTAATAATAGATCAATACCTAACACAGATTATTCTGAGTATATTTCTTTTTTCTTTTTAATACCTCAAACGCAAGATTTAACTCCTCCAAAATTGTTTTCTCCATTTTTCAAGCGAGAGCTCAGAGCCGATTTCCACATACTCGATGAAATATCCCTCCCTGCATCAGTCCCAAATTCAAAGGCCTCAATGGATTTTCCTCTTGATCAACACATTTTAAAAGAATCCATTTTGACTTTGCTTTGCTAGGAAAGACTCTAAATACTCTCTGTGGCACAGCAGGAACCTTCTTTAGCCGAGTTCAGATTGGTGGGTGGATTGAGAGAGGAGGAGACCACAATTATACCCCATTTCAATGACACGTCTGGAGTTGCAGTGATTCCAGACAAAGAAGCTGACATGTATGAAAGTTTCCATGTCTTCAAGACAGGACCTAAAAATACCTGCGGGAGCCGAAGGTTGGGAGCTATTTCCAATAGCAGGTTCTCAAAGGCTTTCCTGCTGAGAGCCTGAGAGATGCTGAATCCTTTACAGTGGGTTGTCGAGGGTACCTGGTGATCAGGGAAGATGAAGCACAAAGCCCCCGGGATGAGCTTAGAAAGGGCTCTCAAAGCATCATTCGTTCCTGGCTTGCTGTAATTGGTGATGCCCCCTGATGCATTGGCAAAGAGCTACTCCAAAGAGTAAGGTGGTCAGTGCACCTGCATGAGGAAGGGGAGGGCGGAGGGTAGAGGCAGACCTTCAACAAGCCAACACCAGAGCATTTCAATTTCTGGGGGGGGGGGGGTCTGTCTGCCACCCATAGAGAGGAAGAGAACTTAGATGCTAAACTTGTTAAACTTGACTTTTTTTTCTGTTTTAACTTCTGAATTCTGGGAGGATATCAAAATGTCTACACAACCAGTACATAAGTCCTGAAGTGGATAATCTATGTAATAACAATAATTTAAAAAATAGCATTGGTATAGTGCTTTCAGGTTTGCCAAACACTTTGTCATATGATAAAGTTCATCATATGATCTTTTCTCAACATTCCTGTGAAGCAGATACTATTATTATCCCCATTTTACAGATAGGGAAGCTGAGGCCCAAATGGGTTTAAGTGATTTGTCAAAGGTCCTATGAATCCTATCTGAGGCAGGATTTAAATTTTGGTCTTCTTGATTCCAGAAACAGAGCTCTATCCACTGTATGGTATAGATCAGCATTAGCAAAGTTGGGGTACATGTGCAGAGCTGGCACTCGGGAGCTGCTTGTCCCCCCTCTTCCCAGTGTCTGAGAACATTTTTTGTATGTTCCACCCCTCTGTCGAGCAGCCCAGAGCAAGGACTTTCTCCCTCAACTCTCTCCAGTAATCTGGGAGCTCACAGAGAGCTTTAATTTGCCCTCTGGGCACTCAAATTTGGAAAAGGTTTGCCTATGGGGTTTCTAGAGGTTTAGCTATTAGGTAGGAGATCAATGCCTTGGCTTTAGATAATTAGCCCTGAAGCACTTATAAAATGCCCATTATGTGTCAGATACCATTTTAGGACACATAGACATACACACAAAAGTGACATAGTCCTTGCCTTCAAGGAGCTTACTTTTTTAAAAAGAACCCTTACCTTCCATCTTTGGAATCAAAACTGGGCATTGGTCCCAAGGCAGAATAAGGGCTAGGCAATGGAGGTTAAATGGCTTATCCAGGGCCACACAGCTAGGAAGTGTCTGAGATGAAATTTGAACTCAGAACCAAGGAGCTTATGTTCTAATAGAAGGAGACAACACATATGTGGCCAGGGAAAGAAGTTTTTGTCTGGAAAATCAGAAGGATTAAGTCACTCTCTGCTGCAAGTTGATTTGATTACTGTTCCCAGAGTCAGAGGTAGAAAGAAAGCTGGAGCCTATAGGAAAGGGATGAGTGGGAAGAGAAAGGGTTGATATGGGACACATGCCAGGTAACAAGGCAAACAGCTATGTGTCCCAAGATGCCCTGGTTGGAAGCTGCATATAGAACACCGATCAGGAAAACGGATTAAGATTGCTGTGATAGTCTTTGGTATAAGAACATTCCAAAGATTACATTTCTGGACCTCAGTTTGGTATTTAAAAGTTCTCCACTACTTTTCTCCTTCCTACCTAATGTATAGTTAGAAATTCTTGAACCTTTAGACTTAGCCTTTTAGTTTCCCTTTTAGTTTCAAGATAATTTTAATACATCTTATTAAATATAATGTTTGGAGATATTGTATATTAATTACAATTCTCATAATTTGGCCACCTACGAATGGACTCCAGAACCTAACCTCTAGGTAAGTCTTCTAATATTCTCCTCTCCTCTACACACACCATGATCCAACCATATTGGACTTCTTACTGATCTGGCCATACTAAATTCCATTTCTCAACTTCCAGCCTCTTTCTCTTCTACATTCTTAGAATGTTCTCCCTCCCTTCCTCTCCCAACCCAGCCCCTGACATGGCTCCTTTGAGACTAACCTCCTTGAGGTCCTTCCTGATCCTTCTAGCTCTAAGGCTATCCCTAAAAGGTTATCTTCCATTTATTCTGTAGTTAACTTTTATGTTCTATTTTTATATATGTTGTGTCTCCTATTGGAATGTAAACTCCTTAAAGGCAGGGATAATTTCTTTTTTTTTTTTTCTTTTTCTTTGTATCACTTAGGCTTAACAAAATGCTCAGCAGTCCTAAGTGTTTAATAAATAAATGTGTGAATAGAATGGAATACAAGTCCGCATGTGATGATATATATTCCTTATTAAGGAACCATGCTAAGAGTGAGTGTAGAGTATATTCTACCCATGTAGACAACTTAAAATAAAGAGGTCTAAAAATCCAACTCATATTCCTGGAGGAAATCTAAACCCTTGACAAAACTAAGCCCCTAGAATCCTGGCCCTACAAATCTGGAAACAACCTCAAATATGGGGCCAAAGATGGGTTGGATATATATTATCCGAGGTTAAATTTCAAGAGATTTCTCATGAAGATTCGCTACTAGGTAACAGTTTTTTTTAAAGCAGTCAGCTTGAGAAGAGTATTTACTATGGTTTATAGAGACTGGAATCCATAGCTTTGAGAGCACAATAACACCAATAACATTACAGATTGTTTGATGGTCAAATCAAATTTTATTTCTTCTCTTAAAAAAGCAAAATCCTGCTTGCCCTCCTTTAATCTTATTAAAATTGTGTGATTACCCATCTATCTGGTTCAGAAGCCTTGAAGGCCATTACAATACATATTTTGAATGAGTTCTAATCTTATCTCCTACATGATCTATTTGATCTTGGAAAGTCACTTAACCTTCTCTGACTCAATTTTCTGATGTGAAATAGGGATAACAATAGCATCTCTTTCCCAGGGTGGTTGTGAGGATCAAGTGAGATATAAGCGAAATGCTTTGCAATCCTTAAAACACCATAAAAAGATGTTTTTATTTTTTTTTCCACAAATAAAATGAAGATTCAAAGCGTGGTGCTTGTCCAACTACTCCAATAGGATTCTGATTTTATCTGACTCTAAAATAAAGTTAGATTATGTCTAACTCTAAAGGATTTAAACCTCTTACGATTTTGGCGATAGATCTAATCCTACCTAGGTTTTCTTTTTTTTTTTTAAATCAAAACACTTTAGGATTTGCTACTGTTAAGATTCTACTCTGTTGATTATCCACGACCAAGTCAAGAATACAGTTGATACTGAATTTATTGTTTGACATGCATTGTTTTTGCCCATAGGTTTTCCATCTCTGCCAGAGGAACTAATAATGTCTACAAAGGAAATGTAATCAGCAGTTTCCTGGATGGTCTTCTCTCTACACTTCAAACAAACAAGTTGTTTGTTCACCCAACAGATTCTGTCCTACTTTTTAGGCATTAGTAACTCAAATTGTGTTTGTACTTCATGAGGAGGTTTGAAGTCCATGAATTGACACCTGTGTTTTATACCAGGGAGCCAAGCTGAGTCAACATTTTTTCTTTTGAAGAAGTATCTCTGGCCAAGATACAAGGAGAACTTAAACTAACATTTCTTTGTTTTGGTCAACAAATATCATTTAACTTTCCTGCCTCAGTTTGCCCATCTGTAAAATAGTAAGTAAGGGAGAAGTCTCGAACTACAGATTTTTTTCAAGTTCCCTAGTATATTTCTTTTATGGCTTTGTTGTTTAAGTGAAAATGGAGGCAATTCTAACTCTGTTTCTGTTTCTTTCCTGGAATCTCTTGCTGGTTAGGGTGATAAAATAATTGCTTTCTCTTGGTGGAACTCTTCCTTATGACTTTCTCTCAGAGAGCTAAAAGGAAGCCTTCCAGTGCTCCCTTAGCCCTTGGGCCCTGAGGACCAAAAGGAAATGTGCTGAAACTCTTATAGTCATTGGAAAGAAACTTTGTCATTTAAAGACAGAACTATTTTGTAACAAACTACTGCGCATGTATAATCCCTTATTTAAGCTTTTATTTCCCAAATCCGGGTATGATTTATTCGGGGATGTTTTATTCATGTTGCTTTCCTTGGCTTTTAATGTGGAGGTTCTACCAGGTCTGTTGAGATAGTGGTACAGACCACTTCATAAACATTGTCTTTGATGCCAACGACCAGACAAATGTTGCTGGGTTTTATTGGAGGGGGGGAAGGGAAAGGACGAGAGGGAAACTTGGCGTCAGCTTGGAGGCCATTGTATGTATAATATCAGTGACTCAAGTTTGCTCTGCTTCAGCTCCTTCGTAAATCCCCCAAGCTCCATGAAACTGCATCAGAGACAATAAAAATCCATGGAACAATAAAAAGGCATCCAAAAATAGATTTTATAAATACAACATTATTATTTGGGGGGGAGGCAAAAAAAATCAGTTTCTACTCAAGGTAGACACATAAAACCTTATGAACAAGTTCAAAGTCTCATTCACAAACCTTTTATGAAGATTCTTAAATTTAAAATAAAGGCAGAGGGGGAAGCTTTTTTGGGGGGGTTAAAGGGGGTGGGCAAGAAGAAGTATTCTAGCAATGTGGGTTTGTATATCAGGGCAAAGATCTGGCATGTTGTTCTCTTTCTCCAACTATCAGTCCCAGAAAGTGAAGCTTCCAGTGTGTTAGTGGTGTCTAGACAAAGGTTCACCTTGTCACAGAGCTCATTAGTATTCATCATTAATTCATATTTTCCATGCAACCAAGGGGAAAACAGTAGTAGGAAGAATAAGAATATGTCAAATGCTTGGAGTAACATTTCAGCATAGTGTTGCAACTGAGGTTAGTGGAGGTTGTGCTGTTTTAAACCTGAAATCCAAACACTGAAAAATGAAGAGGGTGCTGTCTTTTTTCAAAGCATCAAGGGTAGCAAGCGCTCCGAGTGTCTCCCAATTATGCTTGCATTCTCCCTTCTCCTGGCTCCTTGGCCTGGAAATGAATAAGCTCTTTTCTCTTCAATAACTGAGCGCCTTCCATTCTTGTTTCCCTGGCCCAGTTCAGTCCACTCTGTGAATGGACTGAATATTTAGGATAGATGAATCCTATGATTTGAATCCTATGAATATTTAGGATAAACAGGGTATAGATGACCATTTCCTTAGAATAAGAGTTACTGAATGTTTCTGGTTCAGAGTTTCCCTCTTGTCAATCTAAAGCTCATGTATGGCTTATATAAGATGTGTTATATTCAGTTATAACCTTGGAGACAAGAATGAAAGGTTAAATAGCTGTGTTCTGTGTCGCCAGCCCTTATCGCCATATTCTGAACAGGAAGATAGAAGTGGGAAATAAATTCCTTATTTTTAAAATTAATTTAAATTAAATTAAATGAACAAGGTATGCTTAAGTGTCTCTTATTTAGTCTGAGAGGTCCATAAGAGATTTCATATATTCTCTGTGTCCTACAATCTCTAACTTCAGTCATCTAATTTTCCTTCCAATTTCAGGAAAATTTCATATTGAGCAGGGAATGGGGTGGTGATGAAGTTCTGTGCGGGAGAAGATATAGTTAATTTTATTTTCTGGTTAATTACTCAACTTTTTTTCATTTCAAAAATATTAAATATAAATTACATTAAATGTAAGATGTCTAAGCTCACTTTCCTGGTGGCACGTATAGCCTAAGAAAGAAAACTAAATCTTGTTTTAAAACTAAAAATTGTTGGCTGAAGGACTCATAGGACAGAAGAAAATTCTATTTGAATATAAAGTCTTGTATTCCTACACGAAGATGAAAGATAGAGATCAATAGGTGCAGGAAATCTGTTAAATGTGTAGCAATCACAAGAACTAGATTCAGAGTTAATTGAATTAAATAAATTCCCAATATTAGCCTCTTTGCTTCTTTCTCTTAAAAGTCAAATATAGAAGAAAAAATCTGGGTGATTCAGGGACCAATTATTCAGGTTGAATTACATTGTATTAACCGATATCAGAGTTTTTTTGCTCATTCAAGTTCTTATGTTGATGAAGACAAGAATTCCAGTTTTGGTCCACACATGGATCATTTATTTTCAAGAACTCTGTTCCATAATCACAGAAGTTACCCCTTGCTCTGGGCAAGAGACCACCCCCCCCCCAGTTATATATCATATATCATTACTCACAAGGAAAACTTAGCAAGAGAATAGGTATAGTTTTCCATAACCCATCCCTACTCTTGGACAAATACTACTTACTCCAGCCATAGTGAATTTGAGGCTTTATATATATTATTATATAGGCGTATTAATTCCTAATTAATGTTAATGGTGGCAAATGACCATGACTGTTCTATGAATGAATCCATGAGGATACGGTTTAAAAACCTCAAACTAATGGGGATTTGCTGAATGTGACTTTTTTTTTTCCTTTTAGAAGCAGAATATTTAACCTGGAACAGAGCTTTGTTTAGTTACTATGATGTATTCCATTTGCTATGTAACACATCATTAACCCAGCAAAGTTGGGGGGGGTAGTGAAACTGAGGTTCAGTTTTGGAATTTAGAGCTACAAGGGAGTATATTTCTTGCGATTGGTAGGGTCTTAGAGTGGTTGTATGTCGTTTTTCAGTTGTTTCAGTCATGCTCAACTCTTCGTGACTCCATTTGGGGTTTTCTTGGCAAAGATACTAGAGTGCTTTCTTTCCTTCTGTAGTTCATTTTATAGATGAGGAAACCAAGGCAAGCAGAATTAAGTGACTAGTTAAGAGTCACACAGCTAGTAAGCATCTCAGGCTGAATTTGAACTCAGGTCTTTCTGATTCCCGGTCCAGTATTCTATGACTGTGCCACCTAGCTGTCCAAAGCGCAGACTTGACCATTTGTTGTTTTATAGTTTATCCTCATTCTTCCAGGCATAACTATATATATTTTGTCCCAGACGTCCTAGATATATTCTGTCCTGGCTGGAGAAACAGCTTAGTTAGTCTTTAGTACAAGTATATTGGAGTCAGAAGATGCATGTTTGTATCCTAGTTCCAAAATCTGCTGTGTGACTTTAGTCAAGTCGCTACCTCTTTCTGGGCTTTCTTTTACTCATTGATAAAATGACTTCTTTGTATTAGATGATTCGTAAAGTTTCTTCTACCTTTAGATCCTCAGACCTTATAAATGGCAAAATATGTTGGTCAGTTGGTAGACATTTTCTACTTAATTCAAAAAGTACTAGTCTTATTTGTCATAATTGTTTTATGTTTTGAAGATATTTATGATTATTGAATTCACAAAAAAGAAAATTATGTAAAAATCACAATAAAATGAGTACTTACTGAATGTTTGCCATAATTCGTATGTGCCAAACTTCATAACTTTAAAAATCAGTGTCAGTTGGGTTATGGTATGCCTGAAATTCTTCTGAGCAGGAGAGAGTGGTGAACATTCTTAGCTCATGAAGTCCAAACTCCAGTGGGCTAAGTTGATCAGGCTTCCACGCAAAGGCCAGCATCAATAAGGTATGCCTCCCAGAGCAAGGTAAGGGGTGTGGAGAACCAGGATGCCTAAGATGAGGCAAACAGACTCAGAACCCAGAGAGAGCAGGTCCAAGCTTTGGTACCAATTAGTAGTAGGATAGAGCTACTTTGTCAGCCTGGGAAAGGGAGACAGGCTCAGTCACAAACAATAACAGCAACAAAAATCAAAACAGAAATCAAACCAGATCAAAAACAAAAAACTGTGGTTCTGAGATAATATCTTCCACTAATACAGATTCCAGACCCTTTCCTGCTTTCATATACAGTTTCATGAGTTACAGCAACTGAAAAAATTTATTACTAGATGATCAATGTACCGGTTGGTGATAAGCCTCTCTAAAATTGAGCTAGTTCTCAGATAATACTTGTATCTGGAACAAATGTTACTATACAGAAGAAATAAGAGCATAAGCTCTTGTATACTACAAGAAGACCTAGATTCAAATCTTCCCTTCCCTATTTAGTTAATATGTGATCTTCAAGGGGTCATTTTCCTCCTCACAGTCTCAGTTTACTCATCTACAAAATGACAAGCTTGGACTAGAGAGGAAGAGAGGAACAAGGGAGATAAAGAAGGGAAGGAAAAAGAGAGAAAAAAGTAAAATTGTTTATTGTAAATTGATGGTCCTGATAGGAGGAAGATGAGGGCTGCCTATAGGCTAGCCGAAGAGAAAGCTGTATTATAACGGCATCAAATTCTAAGGATCAGAGATTTAAAACTGGGAAGGACTAAAGGGTCATCAAATCCAACTGTCTTATGGATGGAAGTATAGACATAATCATGAAGACTGGGTATTATGGGGAAGAAGATTTAAAGTCTATTTCGTAATTCCCTAGGACAATCTGACCCCAGGCTTCTGCATTCTAGTAGATTGGCAGAAAAGTCCTCACAACATCAAATTTGCATCTTTTTTTTTTCTTCTTCAGAATATAGTCTTTCCGGAGATTTTCTCTCTTCCTCTGAGAGGCTACAATTTAAATGCACACACATACTAGAATGAATTTAATCTGTCAATTATCACTGTGATTTAGTCTCTTTCTTCTTGGGATTCACATGTTCTCCAACAGAATTTTTTTTAACTTTGCTTTTTGAAAAGTTCAGTGTTGAAAGAGGGGAGATGATATGGTAAGAACGAACTTACTTGAGGATGAAAATACTTTAAAAGGGGCTTGAGAGGCTCTGAATCAAGCAGGAATATTTTAGGATATCAGGATTCACACTTTATGGTCCACATTTGTCATGTTTTTTGAATATCAACACTTGTCCACCCTTACCCTCCTGCCAATCATATTGAATGTTAAAGAGAATGAGGAAAAGTTAATTCATCTATGGCCTAACATACTAAGGAAAGTCATCATTGTTCATGGGTAAGGAATGAAACTGAGATTGTGAACAGGTAAGCTATGACCATCATTATAATAAAGCGTCTAGCCCCTCTTGAGATCAAGGAGAACATTCTTCTGAGCTCTCAAGACCAGCAAGAAGGAGCATCATTCTTTGGGGAAGATGACCTCTGGAGACAAGTAAAAATCACAAGCAGGGAAGTAGACATTTCACATCCTTTTATTTACCCACTTCATTTACTAAATGCATTAAATTAAACCACAGATGTTTTCCTGTCAACACAGGGCTGGAGCATGGTGGGTTATTTGTTATTTTCCTGATAGAAACATCTTAGATACTGTAAATAAACAAACACAATTTTGTTAATTAGTTAATGAATTTTTTAATGCTCCATTAAGCTTTTTTTTTTAAATAGCCTAAGCTACGGTAGTTCTTAATAAACAGAGAAAGCCTCTGGCAGATATAGAATACCTAATATCTCCTGAAATTATAGCTCAGACAAGACTAATTATGGCCAACACACTGTGTTTTTTGTCCTTATATGTTGTCCTTTGTATTTTTCTAGGCTTGGAGACTAAAGTCTATTAAAAATACTCAGGAAGTAGGGAGGAGGGTCAAAAATTAACTTCTCAAGGGTTAGGTCAGAGAAGCCCTTTTAATATCCTCCTCTCCTTTCTCTAACCCATCCACCAAAAAGATGTTTTAAACAGGTATTATAGAAATAGAAAATGATGCAATAAGGGTCCAATCTGTGTCTGAGAAATGTTGGGGTGGGGGGGACAGGAAATCCCTCCTCTTACCCCCCCACGAAAACTTCAGTTCTGGAAAGACACAGAAAGGCTTTAGTTTGGGGTGGCAGAATCTAGCAAGAGAAAAGGGAAAAAATATTGAAGAAGGAGGCAAGAAAATTCCCTCACTGATGAAAATCTTTCGATAGTCACTATGTTTCATTTGATGCAGCTGGTTAAATTTTTAATAGGCAGATGGCTAATTTTACAATTCCAAGCCAATTTCTAACTGGATAGCATCCAGAAATAGGATTTTAGGCTAATGCCCAGTGGAAAGGTCAACAGGACATTTCCAGGAACATATGTTAATGCCAGCATTTCTACGGAGTTGTCTTTAAGAGAATATTCTGAGCTAAACTGTGGGGATTGACATCAAGGCTCAACCTTAATACCAGATGGGTGGCCCTAGACAGTATTCCAATGGCCCAAGCAAAGAACCTTAATCAGGTTTGGTTGGTTAATGAATCAAATAACACCACAACAGTAATCATTAAGTGATTTTTAAAAAAAATTTAAAATATTTTAAAAAATATCACAGATTACTTTGCTAACTAGAGAAGTGATTTCTTACTGACGAAAGCCTGTCACATCATCACTACTTTGATTTCAACCTCAATCTTTGTTGCTCCCTCCTCCCCCACTCCCATCCTTTTCCCTGGAAGATCTTTATGGAATTGGGAGAAACTTATTTCCAGGTATCTATAAACCACCTTTCAGGTGACTGACCTCTCCCCAGAGTGCAGTCAGGATGGTTTTATATGACTGGTTTAAGGCATCTTCACTTTTAAATTGTGTTTGAAAATACTTCTCAGGGGAATGGCTATTTAGACAGACATCTTTATTAAATGGGAATTCAGAAATATCTCTATTTTTCTTTGTACTCCTTGAAATCAAGCATCTTTTCTCCAGAATTGTGCTTTAGTTCTGAACTGACAACAACAAAAAACCCCTAATGTTCTGGACTCCACAAACTACCTTCTGGGAGGTCATGGGGAAACCAAAGGAAAAGAAAACACAAGCATTTTCTAAGTGGTGATGTAGAGACTGGTTCCAAAGTATACTCACTTTATTCTTTGAGCTAGACTGTCATAGAAAGAATGCTTAGGTGCAACAATGGCAAATATCATTGTCTGAGAAAGCAAATAAATAAGATAAAATAAAAGAAGAAGAAAAGATAAGGTAAAAAAGAATTTTATCTGAAAAAAAATTAAGAGAATTCTTAAACTCCTCCTGAAAAATGATTCCAGCTCCTTTTTTATTAAAAAAAAAAAAAAAAGTATGAGGCCTTCCCCTGGAACTGATGTGCTCTCTCAAGGTTACCCCCCCACTCCACCACATTACTTCCTAAAAATTGTGGCCTTCCAGACAGTTCAAATATATTCCCAGGACCTAAAAAAAAAAAATTCAAAGAAAGGGGAACAAAGCCCACAACT
>NC_058131.1:297549965-297565176 GCF_016433145.1 Gracilinanus agilis | reverse complement strand
CTTTCTTTCTTTCTTTCTTTCTTTCTTTCTTTCTTTCTTTCTTTCTTTCTTTCTTTCTTTCTTTCTTTCTTTCTTTCTTTCTTTCTTTCTTTCTTTCTATTTAAAGAGAAAGATTATGAGTTCTGTTTTGGATATTAATTTTAAAAGGTCGGTAGGATAGAAATATCTAATAGGCAGTTGGATATCTATCTATCTATCTGTCTGTCTGTCTATCATTTACCTATTTATAATTTATTTAGTTGTGTAGTAATATGAAAGAATAAACAAAGTCAGAGATGGTATAGAAGGACAGACATATGAGTACAAGTGAGGAGTTAAGGTTGACACTAAATTTGTGAGGTTGGGCAATTGGAAGTGCCCTCAACAGTAACAGGTAGGAGCTGGGTGGTATAGTGGATAGAGTGTTGGGTCTGGAGTCAGGAAGATTCATCTTCCTGAGTTCAAATCTGACCTTAGACACTTATTAGTTGCGCAACCTGGCTAAATCACTTAACTCCGTTTGCCTTGGTTTCCTCATCTGTAAGATGAGCTGGAGAAGGAAATTGTAAACCATTTCAGTGTCTTTTCCAAGAAAACCCCAGATAGGGTCATAAAGAATGGAACACAACTGGAAAAATGACTGACCAACAACAACAACAAATATATTCAGAAGAAAAGGCTTTTTGAGACAGAAAAGAGTTGTTTGGGGGCATGTTAAACTTAAGAAGTCTATAGAACATATAGTTAGTAGTGTCTGGTAGGCAGGTGGCTATGAATTATGTATATATGTATAGATGCATCTATATGTCTCTTTTCTAGTAATATAAAAGAGTGGAACTAAAGTCAGAAATTGTATTGAAAGACATACCTCATGAATACAATTCTGATCCAACATGGTGGCTACCACTGTGGACATAGCTGGGTACGGGGGTAATGGATTAGGAAATGGGGGATAGGAATAAATCCCGATGATTCTCCCAGATAAAACAATTTTACCACTTCTCTAGACAGACAGCAGATGAACTGGAGTCATTCCAAAACTTCTATCAGAAAGGAAGTTGGGGTGGGAGGGAGGGAATGCTAATGAAACTTTGCTGAGAGAGGTAAGGGCATCTCATCTCCTGCTAAAAGAAATCAGAGGAAAATTCTGTCTCATCCCTGGCTTCCTTCCTGGTGACTCAATTCTTGAGACTTTCTCAGACTTTCACTCTCAAGTATTATTTTCTTGTTTACCACTCATAATGTGCCTAGTTGGGGCCAATGACCAAGTTCCTTTGCTTCAGTTTTTCTCCCTTTATCAGTTCGGGATGGGAACTTCTAATACCTGATTAATCAGTAATTACTTAGAGACTGTTAGGACTGCTTCCCTATCCCAGTAATATCCAATTAGCAAATCATGATCCAGGCCTTGAATGAAAGAAGTCAGAGCAATTATCTGTGATGTCCCAATTAAAGAGTTTATTCATGAAAAATTGCACCAAGCAGGGCTGCCAGACCTCCTTCCTTCAGAATCCCACCTTCTGATTCCTCAACAGCTTAACTTTCCCCTTGTATTCCCCCTCACTAGACAAAATCATGAGGAACTTTGCTAGTAGCAGGATTGAAGAACCAAATTCTTTAACTTGGTCATGCCTGACTTGAGTTCCATACTCTGTGTTCCTTTGAGTGAGGAGAGATGGTGAGCAATGTAAATAGATGATTGAAATGCAGAGTGTAACTTGTACTGTAGTTATCATTTATCTCATTTTCACTTGGGCTATAAGTCTGATTTTTATCAGTCATCAAAAATTATTAGGTATTAGAGAATAATTCTTTACCTTTTTGTTTTTGATCCCTTTGTACTATCCAGTTCTTTTTTATTTAAATTATAGAATCATAGACTATCAAAACAGGGAGGGTCCTTAGAGAGCATCTTATTTTAACTCCTTACTAGATTATCACTATAACTATTTTGTTGTGGTCCTGATGGTGGCTATTGGGGAAAAAATATCTTGCCAAATCTTTAGGTATAATAGGACACTGGTATTAAACTCAAAAGGAAACATATAACATTAATGTTTACCTAAAGATCTCTCTGGTCTGCATATTGACTTAGTTTTAAATTTTATTTAATCTATTTTTATTGTGTTTTTATTTATTTTATTAAATATTTCTCAACTACATTTTAATCTGGTTCAGGCTGTACTTGAGACTTTAGTTAGTTGCAGTGTATTCGACAATATTGTTCTGGGATACTTTGGATTTGCACAAAGTATTAAAATTTCTAAAAGTAGCCTGACCCAAGGGAAGATAATTTGGGATAAAGGCATTTCTTCATCTCCTACCTGAGTTAGTAGCTCCCAGCTCCAAAAAGGAGTACCCTAAGGGTATAAGAAAATCTTGTCAAGGAGTGCAGTAATTATCCAATTGAAATGAACTAATCTCTTAATTGTATTGTATGTTCCTGGTTAGACTCTGGAATTTATTTTCTTTCATAATGAATAAGGAGTATAGAAATGTTTACTCAATTCCAAGTTACTCAGGGATTGAAAAAGGTAGGGAACCCTTGACTTAAAAGGAGAAGATGAAATGTTCTATTAATTTAATGGAACTATAACATACCTGAAAAATCACCAAGTAACAAACAAAAAAAAACTAATTTAGTTTGTACTCAAAGATAAAAATTATCTTTCATTTTCTGCATCAATAACATTCTGATGTTAGAAGAATACTGTAGCCCAACATTTTTAGGAAATTTACAAAATCTTATACCTTTTATAAACTGCTTCTAACATCAGAATATTATTGATGCAGAAAATGAAAGATTATGAATTATGTATTTTCTTATTGTCAGACTCAGGTGAATTAATTGGAGGAAACTGAAGTATATCGGTTCACATAGGTATGACTCTTAAGGAAATATAACCTGTTTATATTTCTTGAAACAATATATTATATATTTTCTTATTTCTTTAAAATTGATCAATTCTTAGAATTAATCCTAAGTATCCATTCCAATGCAGAAGACTGGTAAGGGCTAGGCAATTGGGTTAAGTGACTTGCCCATAATCACATAGCTAGGAATTATCTGAGGTCAAATTTGAACCCAGGACCTCCCATTTCTAGGCCTGATTATCCACTGAGCTACCTAGCTGCTCCCTCAACCCTTTCTTCTTAAACTGATGTTACTCAATAAAGATAATTTAAACTTAAAAAAATGTATTAAGGCTATAATACTGTACCATTCAAAGCCCTCAAAGGTTATTGAGCTATTCAGAGCTGTTTGCCCTATGCTGAATCCCCTAGAATAGGAATACTTGATCTGGGATCCTCAGACCTCTGTTGCAGAAAGATTTCAGGTGTTCCTGAAGTAGAAAAAATTATATGTTTATCAGAATGATTGTTTTCCTTTGTATTTCCTTTTATGTACTTAAAAACATTATTCTGAGAAAGGGTTTATAAGCATTACAAGCCTGCCAAAGGAGTCCATTACTCAAAAAAGGTTAAGAACCTTTGGATAAGTGTTTTATGTTTCTTAAGTTATTGTCTCTCTATTTTTAATTGAAAAAAATCACTGATTCATTTTGTTTTGACTCAACAAGCACTTTCCAGTCAATACCTAAATTAATACCTTTAAAAAGTACATCCCTCTAAAAGAGTTTATTAGATATAATAAGGAAAAGGAAAGAAACAGCTAGATGGCTCAGTGGATTAAGAGCTAGGTTTGGGGTTCAAATTTGACCCCAGACACTTCTTTAGCTGTATGACCCTGGGCAAGTCACAGCCCCCATTGTCTGATCTTTAACACTTCTGCTTTGGAATCAACACACAGTACTGATTCTAGGACAGAAATTAAAGATTAAAAAAAGAGAGAATGGACTATATCCTTTAATCATTAGCATTGACCATTGTAATGGATCAGAGTTTTGTTGTTTCTCTATGCCAATTTTATTTACATTATTCTAATCATTGTTTATATAGATATATTGTTCTGTTTTCCTTATTCTGAATTTCTTCATATCAATTTTCTCAATTTCTCTGAATTCTTCATGTAGCATAATTTTTTCAAGTCATTAGAGACATATTTTTTCTCCCCAGTTCTTTGTTATTATAAATAATACTTCCAGGAATGTTTTTTTTTTTACACATGGGACTTTTCTTGCTATCAATAACCTCCTTGGGATAAAATGTCAGCAGTGGCATCACTGGATAAAAGGACTTGAAAAATTAAATAATTTTTCTCAGATAATCTGCAAGTATTTTCCAGAAGGGATGAACCAATTTTTATCTCCTCCATCAGTGAGCTAGTGTACATATTCTTCCACAACTCCCCCAGTTTGTCTCTTTTGTTTTATCTTGTTCTCTTCTGCACAGCCTCTTTGCCTGGCTGTGCACCTGCTTCTATCTCTGTGTCCCTAGCTTCTCTTCTTCCTTTCTACTTTGTTGTTTCAATTTTACTGTATTATAAGAAACCATAGAACCAGGCTTGATAGAACGGTGTCTAAAGTAAGAATAAGTAGTTTCTAAGGTATAGTCTGAGACCCTCTCTTATGAATAAAATATATCTGTTCTGGACTTCAAAGCTCTCCTTGCCCCATACTTTTTTGTTTATTTCACAGTGATGAATTATATTCTAGATGATTGAAATTGATAGTTAAGTGGCTTGTAGAAAAGTGAAGTATAGTTGTAAATAGTTCAGAAAGGAATTAGGAAATAAATGACTGATTCTTCAGTTCAGCAGAGTGCTATTGTCAAAGTTCTCCATCCAACAAACTGAACATTTTACATTTTAGCAATAGGATAGGGGGTAGCTGGGTAGCTCAGTGGATTGAGAGCCAGCCCTAGAGACGGGAAGTCCTAGATTCAAATACAGCCTCAGACACTTCCCAGCTGTGTGACCCTGGGCAAGTCACTTGACCCCCATTGCTTAGCCCTTAGCACTCTTCTGCCTTGGAGCCAACACTCAGTATTGACTCCGAGATGGAAGGTAAGGGTTTAAAAAAAAAAATAGGATAGCAAGCTCTCAGAGACAGCTAGGTGGCTCTGTGGGTAGAACACTGGGCCCAGAGTCAGGAAGACCTGAGTTCAAATTTGACCTCAGACTCTTATTAGTTGTGACCCTGCATAAGTCACTTAACTTCTATTTGCCTTAATTCGCCAAAGAAGGACATGGCAAACCACCCAAGTATCTGCCAAGAAAACCCCAATGGCTTTGGTGTGTTGTGGTATGGGGGGTCGTGAAGAGTCAGATATGACCGAAAAATAATAACAAGCAAGATTTCAGATCAAGAAGAGAGAGATGCTTTGGCTGCTTATTCACAGCGGAACCCCTTTAAATAACATGAATTTTAGTTGACAGAGTTATCTTTATGGGCTTTTTTCTTTCTTTCAATAGATCTATGATCTCATCAATTTGGGTACCGCTTTTATCAGTACAAATTGCCACTGACATATGTCTTCTCATCCCATATATCTCTTGGCTATGTCGTCCCTTCGGTCCTCTACAGGGAGCCCAGCCAGTGAGCTCGAGACCTTTATCTAAATCTCCCGACACTTCATGGATTCTCAGTGGAGGACGCAGACTGACTCTTCATCTTCCTTTCCTTTTCTTCCATGACTGGCCTGCTCCTTTTCTTGATCATATGTTTGTGAGATACTATCTTTTATACTACTTCTCCTTCACAGTCCTTCACTGGGAATATGCTGATGTCTACTCACACCCAGCATGTGTCTGTCCATTGCCCTGTGGGTGACCTACACATTAATTCTTCAGAGACTGGAGTCTTCCATGCCTTCCAGCTGTTTAGCTTCAATAGAAGAATACTGGTGTTAAAAATATGGGCTTTTGTTTGATGGAGAAGCTCGGGGTCATTAAAAGCGCCCAGCCATTTCCCAACTACAATCTGGTCTATGCTTTTCCTCTTTTTTCAATGGGTCGGTCAAGTTAAATAATAATTCAGAGAGTGTTTCAGGCTTTACAAAAACCCCACGGGGCAGGTGGCACGGTGACTATTATCCCCATTTTATAAATGAGGAAACTGAGTCTGAGAGATATGGAGTAATTATCTGGGTCTTGAACCCAGGTCTTCACATTCCCAATCTAATGCTCTTTCTCCGACACCACATTGCCTCTACCTAAAGATGTAGCCGCTCTATTTTATGGCACATTATTTCACTTGTGAGAGTGACCTTTGATCTCTGAATTTAGGTGATAATGACCTCTGGTAGAATAGTATTCTTCTGTGAAGGAAAACCTAGTCAAATCCATTTCCTTTCCATTTTTGTGATAGAGAGCCCAAGCCTGTTGGGTGGTATTAGTGCTAAGAGTGGTAGCTGAAGGATGATAGTAAGCTTAACAAGCACTGCATTACAGTGACAATTTCAGGCTTAAAAGGCAAGGAAGGAAGCTAAAATCCAGTCTGCCTGGCTGCCTCATAAGGCAATGTTCATCACACCAGATATATTGGCCCCACACAGAAATGACACATCCCATCACATCATCACTTGTCCGAGGTCAAACTGCCCCGAAATTCTGTTCATTGGGAGTTGGGGATGGGGGTAGGGGGAAGTTTTGTTTTGCTTTTTTAAAAGAGGTTTTGTTTTGCCTTTTTTTTGTCAGAGAAGATTGTTATTGCTTTCAGTATATAATTTTTCTATTTAAAGCATGCCCATTCCCTGCTTATATGGGTCCTTCTCTAGTCCTCCGAGCCCTTTGTTGCTGGTTTAGTCTGCTCAATAATGCTATACTAGACAATATGGCATAGTAGATAGATTACGGAACTTGGAAGCAAGAAAATGATGTTCAAATCTTGCCTTTGGTACTACAGAGTAACTCTGTGATCACAGACAAGTTGCGATATTTCTCATTGTCAGGCAACTACTTAAGAATATAAATTATAAACAATTCTTGATTGACCCAGGTGGTATTTGTCAATTCTTTTAACTTCTCAGAAGTATAACTACACTAAAGCATCTGAGGACATTGAACCTGTTTGATGATGCTTTGAATCCACTTGGAGTTTCTCCCTCTCTATGTCTACTTATTTGGGAAATTATAAAAGAAACAGAGTAGCCACATGAAGCTGTGGGAGTAGGCACCAGTATTTCCCAAGTGTTAGTGTACTTTTTTTTAATTCCCAAGCTGCTCCTGAGACTTTTTTTTCTGTTAAATCACTGAGAAGAAAGGAAAAAACACTAGAAAAAGTAGCTAGAAACACTAAGGAAAAAAAGAAAAGAAAAGACACTATTAAGGATATCTGGTTGACAGACTAGCCAGTCATTTTCCCCCAATATCTCTAGGATAGGGAACAGTTTCCTTCCATTACACTTTTCTAGCAGGATTCAAAGATTTCTAAGACAGGTTTAAGGTCCCTAAATACTGTTGTGTGCCCTGAAAAGTCAAAAGAATTGAAGAATTTAGAGTGAAAGTTTTTGTAACAATTACTATTGTTAGGAGCTCATTGGTATAATGAAATGAAAATTACACGTAGCTCACATTAACTCTACTATTTATGACATGGTACAGTAGAAAAATGGGGCATTCTATTTAATTAAATATTCCTGTTCATAGAAATTTACCACAAAAATATATAATAATATATAATATATATAATAATATATAATAATATATAATATTTAAAACAATGTTAGATTTAAAACTAAAGGATCTGGTTTCAAAAACCTGTTTTATCACTCACAGTTTGAGTGACTTTCATCAATTCCTTTAACTTCTCTTGATCTCAGTTTTCTGATCTAGAAAATGAGAAAGGTTGGATTTTGTTGTTTTTCAATTGTTTCCCACTCTTTGTGAGTCCATTTGGGGTTTTCTTGGTAGAAATTCTGGAATGGTTTGCCATTTTCTCCTCTAACCATTTTACAGATGAGGAAATTGAGGAAAACAGGGTTAAATGACTTTTCCAAAGTCACTCAGGTAGTAAATGTCTGAAATCAGATTCAAACTCAGGAAGATCTGTTTTTCTGACACCAGACCTGACACTCTATTCATCCTCTGCACCATCTAGCTGCCCTTGAGGGTGGTTTAGATAGCCTCAGATAGGTCTCTTCCAGCTCCAAATACTGCACATGAATTACTGATTTGGGCAGGGGGCAGGAATATCACTTTATTGATTAAACTAGCATTTAACCAATAAGTTAATAGGTCAATGATCCTCTTGAGCAGGGGTCGGCCACGTATGGCTCTCGAGCCATATCTGGCTCTTTTGAGGGCCAGATATGGCTCTTTCTGCAGGGGCCAAAAAGTCAATTTTTTTCAGGCACTGTTACAGGAGCACACTGTGAGCACTGTACGGCTCTCACGAAATTACATTTTAAAAAATGTGGTGTTTACGGCTCTAATGGCCAAAAAGGTTGCCGACCCCTGCTCTTGAGGATCAAAGACCAAATTATTGATTATTATAGTTAGGAAACCTTAGGAAGGACATCTAATGAGAATTTGCCTTGGAATTAGGAGACTAGAGTTCTGGTTTACATTTTGCCATGAATTAACAGCATATCTTGGCTAAATACTTTCACTTTTTTGGATTTAAGTTGTCTTATCTTCAAAATGAGGCGATTGAATGAAAATATTTTAAAAGTCCCTTCCACCTCAGAAATTCTGTAACTCCATGATTTCTGACAAAGTGTAGAAGTGAGGAGTGAGTAGAAATTCTGTTTGATAGAATATCATTTTAACTAGGTCTTATTGAACAAGTAGTCTTTATTTATATTTTGTTTTTTTCAATTACATACAAAACCAATTTAAAAATTCATTTTTAAAAATTCTTAGTCCCCAATTCTCTCCCTTCTTCTCCTCCCCCTACATTAAGAATGCAAACAATTTGATATATGTTATATAGGTGCAATCGTACAAAACATTTTCCCATATTAGGCATATTGTGAAAGAAAACACATACACACTAAAGAAAGTAAAAAATACTAAGTATGTTTTGATCCATCAGTTCTTTCTTTGGAAGAGGATAGCATTTTTCATTTTAATTCCTTCAGAACTGTCTTAGATAATTGTATTGCTGAGAAAAGCAAATTCATAGATCATTCACAGCAGATCATTATATAATATTGCTGTTACACTGAACAATGTTTTCCTAGTTCTGCTCACTTCACTTTGCATCAGTTCATGTAAATCATTCCAAGTTTTCCTGAAAGCATCATTCTCATCATTTCTTATATTCAATAGTTTTCTACTCCAATAATTATACTATAATTTGTTCATCAATTCCCCAGTTGGTAGGCATTTTTATCCATTTCCAATTCTTTGCCACCACAAAAAGAGCTTCCATAAATGCTTTTGAACATCTAGATCCCTTTCTTGTACAAACAGTCTTAAGTAACTGAGGATTAAAGAAAACTTAGGTTTTCAAGAAAAAATATTTCAGGAAAAATTAAAACAACAAAATGAAGCCACTAGTGACATACCCCTTCAAGGTTAAGGTTCATTCTGATTAATCTTCTTCATAATTCCTATCTCTGAATGGGAGAGGACTAGTTCTTTCTGTCAGTTCTATCCAGTTAAACTGTCTGGTCAAATATTCTCCACATACAACATTTCATCTTCTACCTTCATGTTTTTGTACATGTTTCCCCCATGTTTGAAATGTACTTCCTCTCACCTCTGCTGTGTAGAAATCTTATCTTCCTTCAATGTATATAGCTCTGATACTACTTCCTACATGGGGCCAAAAGTGGAAAAGAATTCCCTGAGAAACTGTGATTTCCCCTCTTTGGAAGGCTTTGATCAGAGGCTTGTAGGGCATATTTTAGTGGGGATTTCACTGGGGTAAATATTGGCTTAGATGGTTTCTTAGGTACCTTCCCGCACTCAGATTATAGAGACTTTTTTTTATCTCTCTAAGTGTCAATATTCTCTTCTTAAAAGTATTTGGAATTACTTTTACATAATTTGTATTTATATAAGAGTGTCCAAGTCCTATCCCTCAGTAGAATATAGGCTTCTTCAGAAGTAGGATTATTTTCTTGTTGTTGTTTTCCCAGAGGCTCACAAAGTGCTTTGTACATAGTAGAGACCTAATGAATATTTATTGAATTGAATTTAGTACCACAAGATATTGTTTTACCTCTGTTTAGAATGCACCCTTGATTGCCACAGGTACATCCTTCTTATCTTATGGTATCTGTTTTTTCATTGACTGAGTCATCATGCCTGCTATGAAAAGAGACACAATTTAAGGACCAAACTCATGTCAATATAGAGGACTTTCATCCTTATCTTTCTGTCACATTTTTCTCTACTCCAAAGGAGGTTCTGGCTTGGCTTTGCACTTGGGCCTGACTAAATTCCTATTTTTGTCTGCTCCCCTGGAAGGATGACATAAGTCATCCAATAAGTGCATCAGATCCTGTTCATTCTACTGTCTTCTGCTTACACCACCTAAGGAGTCAGGAGTTTAGAGAACTGGTGTCTCATACACTGCCTCTTTGAGAATTTACTGGAAAATGTCATATGTCAGCCTCTGTCCATTAATCCCCCCAAAGCCCCTTCTTTCCCTTTCTCTTTCTCTTATTTTCTTTCTTTATAAAAAAAAAATTTTTTTTTGTGTGTGTGTATGTGTGTAAGGGGGTAAGCAAAGGCTGGGAGAGTGGGGAGGCTGGGAAGGAAAACCCACATAAACAACATCCCCAAGCCCACTTTGTGGACTTGAAACATCTGCACTTTCTCAGCAGTTTGAAAGGAAACAAAAAATTGCCAAGTAGTATAAAATTTGGAGAAAAATTACCCAAAGGAGGAATGGCCGTTAACCACGCTTCAATTCCCTCCTATGAGTTGACATTTGAAGCACTTTCTTCTCCCCCCCCTTTTCTTTCTGATTCACAGTGTGTCTAAAGGGGTGAATCAGGCATACAAAAACAACCTTCTTTTGCCAGGGTGGGTATGAAATATGAAGGCCGGACAATTGTCTGGGCGCAGTGCATTGGAATAACATTGGTTAAATTATGGATCGTTTGTGAATAGTGTCACTTTTCCCTCTGCAGATGGTTGTTCACACAAGAAGCCTGGCCTGCATAATTGTATCACTAATAAGCAGTAAGGCAATTAGTTGTGTAAGTGTGCTATAATCATTCTAACAGAAGAGATGACGAAAAGACAAAAAAAAGGAGGGGGGAACCAAAATGTCTTTTCTGAATCCATCAACTGACAGCCATAATTAGATATATATAATTGAAAATTCCACAGTAGGGGGGCCAGCTTATACAAATGAATTTTCTCTGCTGCCCTTATGCATTTTTTGTCTTTGCTTGAACATCCCCCTAGGGAAAAAAAAGGCAGAAAACTCGTCATTCCAGGGGAGCATATACTGTACTGGCTACTCTTTTAGAACATGATGGCAGGATAATAACAAATTTAGGGGAGTCAGGAGATGAGGTTAATCTGTTAGGAAATCCAGTTCTTACTGGTAGCTGTTATCGGGATGATTTTTGTTGTTTTTTTCTCCATCTTCTTAGCAGGAGGTCAAACTTGAATCCCTTTTCTCAGTTTTTGTTGACAACATAATATAAAGTGGGTGAGCTTGGGGAAAGAGGGGGTGACCCTGGGCCACTGATACGAAAAGGGGTCTTTTGGGGAGCCCTTGTTATAATAGAGCATTACATCATCAAGTGTTAAAGGGACAGGATTGTTGGGGGAGGCTTCATTTGAGCCAGGCTTGCTTCTCAAAGCCTATAATTAAATTTAGGTCAAAAATGCTCAAGTGCTTATGAGTTTGTGGAAATGAGGCACAGAACAGCTTTGCACTGAATTAAGCAGGCTACAGGTTTTCATCATTGTTGGAGTTCTGCTCTTCTTTTTAAACTGTAAGCTTACACTCCAAGTCTCTATTTCTTTAAAAAAAATTTTTTTTAATCAACAAACTCTCTCCTAAAACTTAATTGGACAAACCTTAACTGTGATTTTTTTTTCTTCCTAAAGAGAGGGCACATTAAGGCCAGAGCTTGTTAATTAAGTTCTTTAAATACCCCCAGCTGTGCAATAAATTTTCAAAGCACACAACTGCATATTTATTTTTTAATATTTGGTGGCTAGTTTTCAATTACAAGCTCCCCCCTTTCTTTCTTTCTGTCTGTCTTTCTTTCTCTCTTTCTTTTCTTTTCTTTTTTTTCAAGGATGGGAAAGGGAGAAATAATCTCTCAGAGAATTCCCATGCATTGTGGACTCTTTCCCGGTCAAATTGGAGGTGTGATTAAGTGGCAGCTAATTGGAATATATTTAGCACAGGCAATCACAAGAGACATTTCTTCGGGGCCCAGAGACCTACACCCTTGTGTGCTTGAGTGGAAATTACTTAATGAAAAGTATCCCCAAAGCCCCACATGACATATCAGCCCCCTTCCCTTACACTACCTGCTTCAGGTGGTTGGGAACATGGAGAGCTTGGACTGGTCCAAAGCCTTCAGCAAACCATGGCTGAATATACTTTTTGGCAGGATCAGGGTATTAAGATAGAAGATATTATGATACTTGTGGGGTTTCTTTTCACTTCTCCACCTGTGAGCCTCTGAGGTCCTGCACGGAATCATATCTGCCCTCTCATTACAGATTATAGTTAACCCAAAAGGCAGGGGGAAAGCAGGGATATTTAATGAGTATTTGTGAATTGCATTGCCAATTGTAAGTGGTCTGGGCTTGTAGAATTGTCTTGATTTTTATTAGCAATAGGTTCTTTGAGGAACAAATGATTTCCAGAGGATTAAGGGCTGAGGACACTAAAAATAGTGAAGATGCTTTAAATTCATTTTATTCAGCTCCCTCTCTAATACACATAGGCCAAGCTTTGTTTTTTAGTACCTGATTGAAGGTAGGCTTTTGATATTTTGATTCCCCCACACCCTACCTCTAGCCCCAAAACCCACACCACCCCAAAATTTCTTGCTCACATTCTCTACCCTTATCCTTCTTCTCTGCTCCTTTTGAAAAGGTGTCATTACTACCCAAGACAGTGTACCGCAGGGCAGTATAAGAACAGCTCACAATTACATAGTAGTTTATATAGATAGTTTCTTTATATTTGATCCTCACAAGAACTTGGGAAATAGGAACTGATAGTTTTATTTTCTAGATGAGAAGACTTAGCCTCAGAGATCTTGAGTGTCTTGACCAATGTCACTCTGCTAGTAAGAGTTTGAGGGAGGGGGCCAGACATTTTCAGCCTTAGTCCTAACCTTCTTCATTAGGCTATACAGTTTTGAACCTGGATGCCAAAAGAGCCTTGTCTGAGTGCTCCACATTTTGAACAGGTCATAGGCGTGACTACTCTCTAACCTTTCAAGGCAGATTCCAGTTTTAGGCAACGACAATCTATTCATCCCTCATATGACAATGTGAGTCCAGGGGAGTAAAGTTTTTTGGGGGTGTGTGTATATATAGCGGGGAAGGAGAAGGGATCCATAGAGCTTTTTGATTCATCAGTGTAAGCTTCTTGAAGGCAGGACAGTCTAGGTTTTTGTCTTTTGATTCTGAATTCCCAACACAGTGCCTTGTACATAATAATTTCTTAATAAATGTTTTTGAATAGAATTTAGGAGGAAGGGATTTTTGTGATCACTTAGTAAAACCTCATTTTCAAAATAAGGAAACAAATTCCCTGCAAAAGTTAAATGACTTGCCCCAAATCACAGAGATAATAATTAGCAGAGCTAGAACTCATAACCAGGGTTTTTGATTTCTAATTTAAAGGTCTATCAATAATAATAATAATTAATTATTTTCTCCATGAAATTTTCTCTGATTTAAGCAATATGCACCTTGTTTCATATGATGAACAGAGAAATGTGTGTTATATGATAATATATGTACAATCTCTAGGGAAGGGAAGGTGGTATAGGAAGAAAGGGAAAAAAGAATGAAACAGACTTTTGGATATAGCTAATGTGAGAATTTATTTTGCTTGGATTTTTAAAATAATTTATAACATCATTTGTATTATATTGTTATATATAAAATTATAATAAAGATAATAGCATGTATAGAGTGTTTTCAGATTTTCAAAGAACTGTACACATGTTATCTCAATGGATTAAATCCTATGCTCTTGTTTTTTTTTAAATCCACTTTCACTTACTGCAAAGATTGCAATTAGCATAGATCTAGAAGAAAAGGTCAACTCAACCAGGTCACACTACATTGTTAGGGGGAGAGATGGGGAGAACTAGTAAAAAAATGTCTACTTCTCTTCCTTACTTTTACATTCTGCCTTATGTTTTATTCATTTTATGTACTTGTCTTATACCTTGAACTAAAAGGTAAGCTTCCTTGAGGACATAAATTATATATTATATTTCTTTAGATCCTTTTATCTCCCACCCCTCTTCCAGCACTCCAACAGATGACTTTAAGTGAAGTATGTGCTTACTAAGCATTTGTCCAACTAATGTAGATCTTTTGGATTTGGCTTTTGTTTTAATCATTCGAATGACCTATTAGATGCTATTTATATTATACTTTCTCTTGGTTTCCATTATATTGTGAGCTCTTTAAAGGCAGAGACTATATTTTGCCTCTTTTTGTATCTTCAACACTTAATACAGTGCCTGGCACAGAGTAGGTGCTTAATACATTTTTTGTCTGACTGATTAACTACCTTTCCTCATCCTTGATAAGTATTTGCAGATGTTATGATATGATCCATATCATAAACTCTGCAGCATCCATCACATTGGTCCTCCTTTGTAATCCCATGATTATAATGATTGTAGCCTTCTCATGCCTATCGCAACCCACTTCATTGACCTTGAGGTGACTCTTCATCTCAGTTCTTTGGAGACAGAGGAGCTACTTATACACTTGATGATGACAGTTATGATAATGCAGTATCCACTTTCCTAGAAATGGGGTTGACTAGGATGTCAATGTCTCTGAGATTCTTTACTTTCTGATTTCTAAATATTTTTGAAAATTTGAAGCTAACTGTATGTGTGCTTCATGGTCTCCCAGTGCACATGACTCTTTTGTTCTTCTAATTTGTGGTTCAAAATTGACCTTATCAGTCATCTTGCAGAGTTGGCAATTTCGCAGTTCATAGTCAAGCCAGCAACACAACCGATGTAGCCTTTTAAGTTGGGAATGGCTGCCATTAAAACTTTGAAATGCCTTTGCTTTACCTAATTCAAACTACTGGACAGTCTTGTAGACTAGATACTTCTTCCTTCCTTCCTTCCTTCCTTCCTTCCTTCCTTCCTTCCTTCCTTCCTTCCTTCCTTCCTTCCTTCCTTCCTTCCTTCCTTC
>NC_058131.1:297505555-297549624 GCF_016433145.1 Gracilinanus agilis | reverse complement strand
TTTCTTTCTTTCTTTCTTTCTTTCTTTCTTTCTTTCTTTCTTTCTTTCTTTCTTTCTTTCTCTCCTTCTCTCTCTCTTTAAACTTTCATTAAGCTACATGCATTCCAACTTACATAATCATCAAGAACTATATTCGAGAACCCAAGGGCAGCCACCTGAAAATATTGCAATGTACTTATTAATTTTCTCCCTGATCACTAGGTTTGAGTATAATGACAACTCCTCCTGTCTCAAAGGCATTTGATTAATTTGTCACGGGAGATAGTAGCAGAGGGTTTCTTTGGACATTCTCTTCTTCATGAATTTCCATTTGAGGAGGATATTGATACATAGTTAGAACAGGATTATTATAAAAGTCTGAGGTCCTAACTACATATATTTCATATATTCCTATCTCCTTCAGCTTAGCCAAAGACTTTATTGATCCATTGCTCCCATTAAATCTGCTTATAGAATAATAATATCATACCTTGGTAGAGACAAAATAAACTTTAAAAATGATAGGGTCTTGGTGAATAACTGAACAAATTATTGTATGTGAATGTAATGGAATATTATTAAACTGCAAGACATGATAAAAGGAATGGTTTCAGAGAAACAAGGAATAGCTGTATGAATTGATGCAGAGCAAAGTGAGCAGAATCAGGAGAACAGGTTATACAATAATGATTTTGAGAGACTTGATAGCTGTGATCAATGCAATGATTAATCCTAATTCCAGAAGCCTGAAGATTTATATCTCATAAGGACCATAGGCTCAGAGTCCAGAAGGAGATATACATTTTCAGATACATCCAGTTTAGGGGGTTTATTTGATTGACTATGCATCATCATCATCATCATCATCATCACTTTTATTATTATAAGAGCTTTTCTTTTCCTTCTTGTATGTATGAATTTGAAATAGATCTGGAAAAGAAAGGTTTGGAGACAAATTGTGAAGAGCTTTAACATTGACAAATTGAGGAGTTTGTATTATATCTTAGAGGCAATGAGAAATTAAAGAATATTTTTGAGCAGGAGGATAATTGGATCAGAATTCAACTTCAGGATGATTATTTTGGGAGTTGCTTGGAGGGTGAATTATAAAAGAGAGAGACTAGAAGCTTGGAGCTCAATTAGGAGTCTGTTGCAATGGTCTAAGTGAGAGGTGATGAGCATCTGAATTTAGGAAGTGACCATGAAAGTAGAGAAAACATATAGCGGTAAAAAAAAAGTCAATATTCTTTTAGATTCTGTTGAGAGTCATAGCATTGAGAACTAGGGAGAGGATGGTTTTGCTGAACTCTGCCCTAGTCAGATCACATCTAACTATGTTCAGTTCTAGGCACTACATTTTAGGAAATACACTGATGAACTGGACCATGTCCAAGGGCAAGTGATTTTGATGAGAAGGGCTCTACGTGAAAACCCGTTGAGGTAATTGGGCATATTTTTAGCTCAGAGAAGAGAAAAGTTATCCAAAATATTATAGCTATCTTCAATTTTTTGAGTGCTACCCTTTGGAAAGGGAATTTGAGTTAGGCATTTGAGAAAGCTGAACTAGTAGCAATGGCTGGAAATTGCAGGGAGACAGATTTGGACTTAAGAAGAAACTTCCTAATAATTCAAGCTATATATTCATGGAATAGGCTTCCTCAGAAAATAATGTTTTTCTCATGCCCAGGATCTTCAAGAAGATCTGGGGAATGCCACTCCGGAAATATGTTATAGAGCGAGATCTCTTTGGTTTGGGTTAGTTGGTTTTTTAGGACTCTTTAAAAATCTGAGATTCTGTGATTCATTCATGTTGTGATTCTATGAAGTAATAGCAAGACTCTTTTAAAGAAAGAGTCTCTAAACATTATGTGGTCTCAGCAAATTTTCCCAGTTAGGTTTGTCCTTCTTCTATTAACTAACTAGAGTGCTTGTTATTGTAGCAACTAGGAGAGGAAAGTGTGGTGTAGAGGACAGAGCATGAAGGCCAGAATTAGGAAGGTAGGCTATATTAATTTATTCATCAGTAAAAACCAGCTTCAGGCCACAGTTTATCTAAATCTCTTCTGGGTTTAGGCATTAGAGGAAGGGAGGTGGTGATTTCTATCTTGGCACACATCTCAATGCTGAGTTTCTATACTCATAAACTCCCCCTTCACTTCTCCAAACCCGTGTTTGGTCAGAGCTAACAGATTAAATAAAGCCTTGACTTGAACACAATAGAAATTCTATCCTGTGGGACTAGGCTCGGGGTGAGGGGTAGAGACATTGAAAAAGGAAGATAGAGAGAGAATCAGGAAAGGGAAGGTAATTGTCTTGTATGCATTTCTGGTCCTGCCAGGACACATTCCTGCCAGAGTTCATTGTAGGAAATTTTCTCCCTTAGAGAGATTGTGTAGCAACTGATTCCTCCCAAAGTTTCTTTCCAGTTTCCTCATCTCAGACTCATTATCATTCAAGCCTATATGTTGAAAGTGACAATGGTCCCTTTTCATTAATTAGTACTGTCATTTTTAATAAAGGAAGAGAAGAGGAGGATTGTATGTCTCTATAACAGACATGTTCTTCTGAAATGGCAAATGTGTCCAATTCACAAACCCATACATGATTCTTCTGTGTCATATATACCATTAGCCCAAGACAGAAAAAGTTGAGGGGCTTTCCTCCATTCCACCCCCATGCCTTCCTCTGGGGCAAATTCAGCACCATTTTTGTTTATTGTGTACATGATTTTTTAAACAGATGTGTCATGTTGTTAAATGTCTTGGCTATAAAGTGTCCAAGTAATTTAGTCCCTTTTTTGGACTTGCTTGGGTGTCTTAAAATATTTGGAGTACAAATACAGAAGAGAAGCTGCAGCTCAGACTAGTGCCTCCTAAATCTTCTTATATATTCATCTGCTGTGTGGCCTGAGATAGGTCAAAAGGTTTTGGCTCAGGAGTAGAATTCTAGAAATAATCACCTTATAGACCCACTAAATCAATCATAATTAATGCACTTGCCTAGTACTGTCAGCTGATTGCTGCTAGAGGGCGAAATAAAGAGACCCTTTCTAATACAATTTGAAAAGAGATCAAATCTGTCATTTCATCTAATAATTGAGCCAAATGAGAAAAGAGAAGGGTCAAAGTTCACTGGGTGACCTTATGTAAACCCAATAATGCATAATTCATTTCTCTTTTATGGAATTTCTAAGCCGCTGTAAATGGCCAGGACAGTCATCCACCATAGCTTGCCCCAATCTGTCCTTGCTTATCATACAACTCACAGAACTGCTAAAACTTTTAAGTGGCATATTCTAGCAGAATAATCCCCAAGCCTTCAACAAGGACTGGTATTTAATTCATTCTCCCAAGCGTGTGAAGGTAACGACTGAATAAACCACTGGCAGCTCTCTCTGAATGATATAAAACCTGTAATTTATTTATTGAAAGTTACAAATACAGCTTAAACATGTTTTCATGCAAAATGCTTTTCCCTTTATTATTATTATTATTACTATTATCAAAAGGGGGAATCTGGGATTTGGGATTTGAGTTTTAGAATACATAAGTTGAAAAGTAGCCCCACACAGAAGTTTCCCATCTCCATGCCTATTGGTGATGGTTAGGAGAGTGTCATTTCCCAGTGTCAACACTCTTTCTGGATGGAGAAAGTGGGGTTGGTGAAAGAAGGCTTCATCAGAAGACAGGTAAACTTCAACAAGCTCCTGTTCTCGTTTACATCTTCCCATATTGGCCAACAACCTTGGATCTATTAGAGTAAGATGCACTTGGCCTAGATTCACAAGATGCTCACTTTGCATCTCATGCTACCTCACCTGGGAAATTGAATACTATTTATAATATTATTTATATATTATAATATGTTGTAATATTATATATGTGTTTGTTTTGTCTTGGCAGGAAGAAGTCTAAGTCAAAGGCATTCCAATACACTTATCCTGGCCATGGCCCATGGCCCTTACAGTATGAAGTTCCTTTTGATAGACAACCATGGCCAGCCCAAGACAGAGAAGAGACGGTTGGACCCAATCATTCTCAACCAAATAAAGGACCTCAGAAGCATTGAAACTTGGCCTGCCTAAAAAAAATTGGTTTTATCATTATCATTACCTCCAAACTCTCTACCTTCACTAGTCTCCTAATACTTGACTTTTTTTTGCCTCCACCTTCCAATTTTCCTTGGATCTCTGGTGCCCCTCCTCCTCCTGTAGCTGTGCATTGGCTTCTTTACTGGGAAACAATACACAACACACTCCATCCCCCCAAAAATGGGCAAGCTGCCAGTGGACAGGTATCCTCACCTGCCCCCAGCCCTTGCTCAGGACTCACCTCTGTGTTAATGTGTCACCCTCAACTTTTCCCTCAAATCTGATTGTATTTTGGCATAAGCTAAAGAAAGGCTTAAAAGTTAAAAAAACAAACAAACAAACAAAAGCAATTCCCCTCCCCCCCTCCATGCCTGGCCAATAAAAATACATTTTACTTTTTCCTCCTTATCAAGGTTAGTTCACAGAGAGATTATATCACCAAGTCTTTTAGCTTCTGTGAAGTTACTAGGTCATACTCTAGTAGTACAACTATCCATCATGTCAAGGCTCAAAAGGTGAATTGCATTGCAAGAATTAAGTTAGAAAGGAAGTTCCTGGTAGGCAGAGGCTGTTTTGTTTTTGTGTTTATATAATGGGTAAAGGCTTAGTCCTTAGATTATGCAGAGTTCCTCTTCCTAATGGGTAATACAGAGTATGTACAATATTTTCTGTGGCCAGTCCAAGTAGATACTTGGTGAATGTGCTTCTGTGTATGCATCATGACAGTCAAGCCTTTCCCCTCAATTCAGAACATGCATAAATATTCTGTTTCCTGCCAGCTTACTCTCTGTTTATGCAAAACTTTTAAAATGGCTGCTGGGCCAAAACTGAGGGTACATGAAATGAAATGTTGTAGCAAGCAATCTTGTGCACTCTTTCCAGGTGACTTTTGAGTGAGGAAGATTGCTTTTGAGAGTGATGGGACTAAGATTCTCTGACACCTAGTTGTCACATGCTTAGTTATTGCATAGCTCCTTATCAGCTCTAGGATTAAAGATAAATATGTTGGAACTATCATGTTAAATTTGAAATATATATGTATATGTATATATACATATATATATGTTTTAAAAGCTGTATGTAATGGAGATTCACAATTTCATCTGTGGCCCTCTTTTTTCTGTTCTTTCAATGTGGAAATGTTCATGTTTAATGCTTATCAGATTCATTGTAATAGAGGGGGAAAAAAAAACAACACTCCAGCCAGTTGAGTGCCCTTTATAATCTGGTCTACTTTCTTTCCAAGCTTCTTACATCTTACTCTTCCCTCATAAGACATTCAACTCCATGCATTTTCACTGGATTTCTCTCAAGTCCGCAATTCTCTCCCTCCTTTCTGTCTCCTGGTCTCCTTTGCTTTCCTCAAGTTCCAGTAAAAGCCCACCTTCAACAAGAAGCCTTTTCTGATCTCCCTTAATGTTAGTACCTTCCCTTTGAAGATTCTTTGCAAATTATTCTGCATAGATTTTGTTGTTTATTGACTCCCCTATTATTATGTGCTTTTTGGGAGCAGGGACTTTCCCCCCTTCTTCATATCTCCAGCCCTCATCACAGTGCCCAGAATTTAGTAGGCTCTTAATAAATACTTCCTTGTTAACAGTCTGTGAACACATAATGCCTTTGTTTTGTTTCTCTCTCTTCTATTTATTTTTAATCTTTGGTGAATGACTATCCAGAAACTGAATGGACCATCTTATGACTTTATGAGTTTTAAAAGGAGCCATTGGAGGTCAGTTAACTGGAGATGGTAGGAAAATGTATCAGAAGCCACAGCAGTCAGGTCCACTGAGGACCCAACCCTGAGGATTGCACTGTTTGACTCATTCCAGCAGTCAATCAACCTCACAGCCCAGAAACTGTGTCCTGTAAGTACTCCAGTGAATCTTTTATTGGCTACACCAAACCCAGAAGTAAACATGTGGAAGACTTCAATAATAGGTCTTCTAGGATCAGTAAGTATGCCTCTAATGCATTGGTACTTATCTGTATATCAGGACCTTTTTTCTTCAAGCTTGAGCTTATTCTCCAGGGTTTCTCGTGAATATACAAGAGGTAAAGTACATTCTGAGGAAGGAGTTAGAGAATTATTTTATAACAATCATTTTAAGTTTGAGCCCACTCTTCCTAAGAACTGATTGTGCGCAGGAGGGAGAATGTGCCTGTAATCTGGGGAAATCATTTAGTAACTTCTAGTCTTATTATATTTTCTCAGTAAATATCCTTTGGTAAAAGCTAATTGATATCAACTGGTTAATTGATATTGAAGAGCTGTTAGCTGGCTAATCATTATTGTGAAGAGCATACCAGTTGAGAACTCATGAGCAACAGTATCAAAAACTAAATCCCTTCAGTGTTACTCGTAGAATCTTCATGAGGAAAAATAGTCAACTACTCTCTGGGGACTGGAGGTTGCTGGAGGAACATATTAGTTCACAAAAGGACTAAAGTTTATTTATATAAACAATGGGATTCAGATAGTTCAAAAATATTTATCAAGTGCCTATTATATACCAGGATAAATGATGGGCATTTCCAAGCCTCTACCATAGAAGGGACATGGATATATGCTAACCTTTCTGGAATAATGTTAACCCCTCTCAATCCACTGTCTTAAAGTCTGAAATGACAAGTCCTTGAATTCATCATAGTGTTTGTCTGTGACCTCTGTAGCCCCACAGGTCAGGCTTCTTCTCTGTCCATCTGATTAACACATTCCATAATTTTGAGGGAGCTCTGGCTCCTGGTCCATTCCATTAATCATAGCAGTGGCACCAGAAACTACACTGAAGAAAGGGGAAAACATGCTTAAGGTTATCAAATCTCCTTTGGGAGATCAGGAAGCTAGATAAAGAAGGGAAGCTTTTAACAAGCAGTGGAGACGCAGGAAAACTC
Organism: Gracilinanus agilis; assembly: GCF_016433145.1. NCBI lineage: Eukaryota > Metazoa > Chordata > Mammalia > Didelphimorphia > Didelphidae > Gracilinanus > Gracilinanus agilis. Next base: position 297,542,663 of record NC_058131.1, on the reverse strand, counting down.
AGAGTTGATGAGGCCCACAGATGGAAGAAAGCAAAACCCAATGAGAACAAACAAACAAAACGAGCCTGACCAACACTTGGATTTCATAAAGCCGTAATATCTCGAGGTTAATCTTCCTAACCATTCCAGAGGGGACAGTGTTAAATCATTCTCTATTCTTCAGCCATCTCATCTTGTCATTGTTAAACTGACCTGCAAAATGGGCTTTGAAATCAGATCTGGAGAGATAGCCAAGTTGTATTTGTCTGAGCAGGGTGAACTGAGAAAAGGAAATAGCTGGGATTGAGTGAAGTCATCTCTAAGGGGGAATTGCAGAGTAGGTGTCTGATATTCCTTAGGAGTCTTCTAAATAAAGGCAAGGGGAAAAGCAGCTAACTGGAAGACACATGAAGTGGACCTGAGGCGTCCTCTTAGAAGATCTCTCTACTCTTTTTTTTCCCTTTTTTCAAATAATATTTTATTAATACGCTTTGGTTTTATATCATTACTTATTATTTCTCTTTCTCCTTACAGAGTCATTTCTAATTACAAAGAATACAAAAGAGGAAAGATGTTTAGCAAGCAAACAATATATTGAAAATTCTGAGATTATATGGAGTGGTCCATACCCAGTGTCCTACCTCAGCAAAAAAGGGGTTTTCTGGGGAAGGGGTATGAGATTGTCTTCTCATCTTTTTTATTGCTTCTTTACACTGAAACATAAAATCTTAAAGCTAGAAAAGACCTTGGAAATTATATATCCTTCTCATTATTTTTAGGTTAATTTTATTTTGCTTTTATTGATATCCTTTGTTTCTTTTCTAAATATATCCCTCCTCTAACTCCTAGCCAGAGAGCCATCCCCTCTAGCAACAAAGAGAGGGGAAAAAGAAAAAAAGCATATTTGCAAAAATAACCAAAATACCAAGTAAATCTGGCAGTAGATGCATTGTTAGACATTTATGGTCTCTCACTCTGCAAACAAAGGAGGGAAATACATTTTCTTGTCTTTTCTATGGGCCAGGATTGCTCAATACAATCACACAGCTCTCCATTTGGGTGGTTGTTTTTTCCATTTACATTGTTTTATCATGGTAGTATCTTAGCCAATAAAGTTTATTGGAGACTTTTGTTCATTGAAAAATTTTTTGATTCTGCTTATTTCACTTTGCATCGGTCCATGTCTTTCCATGTTTCTTTGCATTCTTCCTAGTCATCTTTTCTAAAAACAAAGTGCTATTCTATAACATTCATGTACCACAGGTTTTTTTTAAGCCATTCTCCAAACAGGAAGCATCTGCATTATTTCCAGCTCCTTGGTGCTGCTACTACTGCTGCTACTACTACTACTACAAACAATGCTACTATAAATATTTTGGGGTATATGGGAGGATAAGCTTAACAGTGAGATCTTTGGGTCAGAGGCTCACCCTTGTGTTTGTTTATTGGTTAGTAAAGTGAATCTCAGAAAAGTCAAGTGCAATGTATTATGTAAGGGAAACATTTAATAAGTTTATTGATTTTTTAAAAAATTTAGATGGACTAAACCAAGGTCTTCAACCAGTTAGTGACAGAACCAGAAGAAGAAAACAGTGTTCTTGATTCCCAGTCAATGGCTTTTTTCTATAAACAACACTGAGAAGCAGATGATGCTTTGGTATATCATTCTTCCTGACCTCTACTTTTTCTTCCTCCACGGCTCCCCTATTCTACTTGAAAGTTTATTTTTAATCTGGTCAGAATGCTATTATCTGAAATTTTGAGAGAGAGAGAGAGAGAGAGAGAGAGAGAGAGAGAGAGAGAGAGAGAGAGAGAGAGAGAGAGAATGTGTGTGAAGCAAATTGGGTCAAATGAAATATCATTGAATGATGCAAGACCGTGGAAACAGGAGAGGGTGATGGAAGCTCATATCATTACATTAAAGCCAAAGCGAGAATTATATTGTCATAATCACATTCTGTTTAAAATTTGTGCTCTCACCAGTTCAGTGTTCCCAAGTGTATTCTAATGCATGTTTTATTTCTCCATTGATTTTAATTAAAAGGATATTGTCAAGGTTGCTAGGCATAAAAATTGACTGACTTTGACACTGCAGTTGTCCCAGAGCAGAGCACTTGTCTTTTAAAGATTTGTATTATCTCTTTTGGCTTCTCAAACCTGATTTTTGTTGTTTTACAAACTTTTATTATAATTAAAACCAAATAAATTAGGATGCTGATATGGCAGAACCTTCTCCATATAGGCATCTAAAGAAGAGTTCCAGCAATTTTCTAATCATTATGACAAAAACAAAACAAAACAAAGCAAAACAATTTTTTAAACACCCATCTGAGAAAAAATTAGGCCTAGCTTACTCAGATTGGTTGTCTCTAGTGATTAAGGTCACCAAGTAATTATTCAATTCTCTAACTGACTTTGACTAAGTGAGGGTCTAAATCCCTTTAAGGCCTTTGGGTGGTATATTTAAGGAACAAAGGAGCATGAATTACATGAAAATTAGGTTCTCTTACAAAAAGGACATTCCCTAGTTGTTGGGTTGTTTCAATCATATTCAACTCTTCATGTTACCATTTGGAGATTTCTTGGCAAAGATCCTGGAGTGGTTTGCCATTTCCTTCTCTAGCATCCTCTAGTACAGGTTAGTATTGACATGTTGAAATGTGATATAAGTGACCAGGACTCCCTAAGATGGCATTACAACTTCAACCCTACTGGCCAACATTTAGCCCAAGGGCTTTTGACACTGAGGTGGTATTACCTTAGGTAGGGTTAATTCCATCAGGGTCCCATGCTGTTGCAGGTGAAGGCGACACAGCTGTATATCAGGAGAAGGAGGATGGCTGAGACTAAGCGATGCGGGATGCATTATGAACACTCTCTGAGAAGAGAAATTGTCTTTTTCTTGTTGATAGTAGAAAATCAATACAGTTGTTTTCTGTCTCAGGTTTTCAAGGGCACAAGTTGTTGATACTTCAGTCTGAGGAAGTTCATAGCATGATTAACAAAATGTCAGTGGTGATTGACCAGTTCAAACAAAATTGACATTGCTTTGCTCTAAGTCTACTTTAAGTTAGCAAGAAGCCACAGGGGATGGTAAAATAGCTAAGGTCCCAAAGAAGAGCACAGACTGGCTTGTCATCTTGAAAAGGAATTGCTGATATGCTACAATTGGTTCAAAATCAGAGTTTTAAAAATCTTTGTTGTGCCACCATAACCATGTGCTTAGAAGACTTGGAGGGCAAGCATGGACTTTTAAAGTGAATAAACCACTCCGAGATCTGCAAAACCCATGGGATGGAATGGGTATATATATTTTTAGTCTTCCTGATTTAGGTTTGACTGGGCTCTGAAGTCCTTTCCCATTCTGATTCTCCATGATTCTAGAATTCTTTTCTGTTTTTCTCCCTGCATTGGTTAATCTTCCCTCTGTCAACTAGCGTCCTCAAATTTTTTTATTAGGATTCTGATCTAGTCTTATCAAAAGCCTCATTTTGCTGGAACCTTTCTCTGAAGAACTAGAAAGTACAACTAATATGCTCATTTCGCCTCCATTTAAGGAAGTTAGGTAGTGAAGTGGATGAAGTGCTGGTCCATGAGTCTAGAACACCTGAATTCAAATCTTGCCTCTGAAACACACTAGCTGTGTATGTCATTTGTTCTCTCTAAGCCTTCATTTCCTCATCTGTAAAAATGAGGATAAAAATAGCAACCAACAACAACACTAACAGGGTTGTTGGGAGAATCAAATGAGGTCACATATAAAGCAATTCTTGGTGTCACCTAGTTGTTACCTTTTGCTATTATTATTTCTTCTCTCACAATATTCTAATGCCTTAAAACAAAGCATTGATTTTTGTGGGAATGGTTAAATCTCCCTGATTTCCCTTAAATCAAATCACATATTCACTTACCTATTTGACCCAGAGGACCAATGCAGAATATGACAGATGAATTGCCCAGCTTAAGATATTATGATCACATATACTGCCTTAAGAAATTTGCCTAATTTTTTTCTGATTGCAAGGGGAGTGGTTCATTATGGATTTTTTCAATTCTCCTTCCACAGCGTCTCTGAAATGCTTTCATCTTCCCCATCGACCACCCTAGTTCAGGTCCTCATCTCCTTTTGCAGATAGGTATGGCAATAGTTTTCTCTTTGACCTCCATGCCTCAAGACTCTCTCATCTTCTTCTGACCAGCTTCTCATTGGCTATTTAAGTGATATTCCTAAAGCACTAAGTCTAAATATATTATTTCTCTACTTAAAAAGTTTCATTGACTTCCTATTTCCTCTCAGATAAACTATAAACATCTAAGCTTGATGTTTATAATCCAGTTTCAGCCTATTTTTTAAAGTCTATTATGTGTTTCTCCTTCCCATGCATTCTACATTCCAGCCTTAACTTACACTAGCCGCTGTTCCATTTCCATATCTTTGCTTGGGTGGTATCTGTAATGCATTTCCCATTCATTTCTCCTTCTTGGAAACCCTCACTGGATTTCAAAATTCATTTCAAGTGCCACTGTCTACATAGGGTCTTTTAAAATGTCTTCCTTACCCCCACGCTACTATCTCATTCCATCCCCTCCAAAATACTTTGTGTTTGACATTTACATTTCCTTTTTGTTGTTTATTCATTCTTAGTCCTGTCTGACTATTTGTGACCACATTTGGTATTTTCTTTGCAGAGACATTGAAGTAGTTTGCCATTTCTTTCTCTAGCTCATTTTACAGATGAGGGAACTGAAGCAAATAGAGTTAAATGACTTGCCCAGGGTCACACAACTAGTAAGTGTCTGAGGCCAGATTTCAACTCAAGAATATGAGTCTTTCTGATTCTGGGCCAGGTGCTCTGTCCACTGAACTACCTGACTGCCTGTGTCTTTATTTATATTTTACAGATTGCTTACTCCCAGTAGGATGTCAGTGTCTTAAGAATAGCACTGCTTTATTTTTGTTAAGAGTTGGGATTTGAACCTGGTTCTCTTGAGTCCAAGTTCAATCCTCTTTCCATTATACATCATCCCTATAGATTCAGAAAGGATTTGTAAGGTCCAAGTATTAATACTTTTAACAGTATCCTCAATTTAAACCTTTCTAACATCTTCCTAAATTTTCTTATATTAAAAATTTTTATTGTTACTTTATATTTGTTTGGTACTTTAGGCTTTCTTAAAGTTTTCTCAAAGAAATTATTTCATCATTTCACTAGAGGTTAAGGATATCTCTGGGTTCATTTGTTTTTATTTATTCCCACATATAACAGAATTGGTATATTCTTAGTTGTCTTGGGTTCGCCAGATGATTACACGATGCACCATCCTCTCCCCCATTTTTTCTTTGAAGATGAATGCCTTTACTACCATGCAGCTGTTAATCCAGACAGTTTTCTGGATGTTTTTGGATACTGGTAGGACCTCTGATTTCAGCCTTGTAGGAAATCCTTGCTGTGGGAAGTTCTTTCCCCCTTTCAGATCAACAAATTACCATGACTGTGGGATTCTAGATCAAGAGTTAGATGGCATCTAGACCACCTCCACCACCTCCCTTATTTTACAGATGGAGAAACTGAGGCTAGGGGACATTAAATGACTTCTTCAAACTCAAGAGTTATGTTAGTAAGCATCAGAAATGAGGTGTAAATCCATGCCCTCTAACTCCAGAACCAAAGTTCTTTTCTCTATATTATATTTTAATTGCCTATGTGTTAGAGGCATAATTTGATTAATTTCTTTCTGACTTTAAGGTTGCTTAATCTATTTCTCTCTCTAGAGAAAATAGGACTGGAATAACTTCAGAAGCTTTACTGACCAGATTGGTGAAAAGCCAGCAGAGAAAAATTAAAAATCAAGGTCCAATCAAGGTCCAAAAGCTCCTTCTTCTGAGGTATCTGATAATTGGAATCAAAGAGTAGGAATTTGGAATGAAAATCATTATTTTTAAACACATCCCTCCCACATGCATGGATGTGTCTATATACATGTACTTGTAAAAATATGCAAATACAAGCATAAGTATATTTCTATACCTGGAGAACTACATGGTAGGCAGTCTAGATAATAATTTTTATTTGCTTAAGTTTCATCTAGGTTGTGAACAAGATGCCAAATTGAGTAGGACAAAGGATTTATAGATGTTTCAAAGGAAGACATTCTCATCCCTGACAGAAATAAAACATACAGAAAAACAGAAGTTCAAAACGATCCTGATGTAACAGCTTCCTTCCTTCAATGTTTGCTTTCCTTGGCTGAAAGGAGATGGCTTTTCAAGCCTGGGATCCTGAACATCTCCCTCTCTAGCTAACCTCCACACTACTGGGCTGTGAAAAGGAGAAACAAGCCCAAGTGAAAAGCCTTAAATTAAAATACAGACATCCCTTTTAAGCTGACAACCAACCAAGCTGTCTAGGCTCTTAAATGGCTCCTGCCTCTGCCCTTCCAATCAGACTAATGCCACGGAGGAACCCTCTCAGCACTTTCTAAATCATCTATGTGACTTGGAATAGCTCTGATTTTCAAGAATATTGGGGAAGGGAGCATGTGAGGTGTGAGAAGGGGATAAGAGAGGGAAAGAGAAGTGATCTTATTTTATTTTTAAAATGTATTTTATTGATGTTCTTTTTTTTTAAACCCTTACCTTCCATCTTAGAGTCAATACTATGTATTGGCTCCAAGGCAGAAGAGTGGTAAGGGTAGGCAATGGGGTTCAAGTGACTTGCCCAGGGTCACACAGCTGGGAAGTGTCTGAGCCTGGATTTGAACCTAGGACCTCCCTTCTCTAGGCCTGGCTCTCAATCCACTGAACCACCCAGCTGCCCCCTATTGATTTTCTTTTAAAAATGCAGCAATTTCACTTTTCAGGGATAATTCCTTCCTGCATAAACACATGGGTTCCTTCCCTATAAAACCTGGAAAGAAGTACAGAAAAGCAAAATGAACTAGTAAGTTTTCTAAGTTTAAAACTTTGTCTCCTTCTACACCAATAGTCTGTCACCATTCCTCTGATGGAGGCTGGAAGGGATGTATGATTCATGTTCTTTTTCTCCCCTCTTCTCTCCCCATTCCTAGAGCTGACAAGCAATTCCACTGGATTATACATGTATCATTGTTTAAAACCTATTTCCATGTTATTCCTATTTGTAATAGTGTTCTTCTAAAGCCAAAACACCAGTTATATACCCATTGAACCAGATAATCAATCACACATTTTTCTTCTGCATCTTTACTCCCACAGTTCTTTCTCTGGATGTGGATAGCATGATTTCTCATAAGTTCCTCTGGATTGTTTTGGAACACTGCATTGCTACTAGTAAAGAAGTCCATTACATTTGATTGTGCCTCAATGTTTCCATTTCTGTGTACAATGTTCTCCTGGTTCTGCTCATTTCATTCTACATCAATTCCTGGAGGGCTTTCCAGTTCACCTGGAAATCCTCCAGTTCGGTATTCCTTATAGCACAATAGTACTCCATCACCATCAGATACCACAATTTGTTCAGCCATTCCCCAGTCAAGGGACACTGCCTCATTTTCTAATTTTTTACCACTATAAAAACAGCAAAAATAAATACTTTTGTACAAGTATTTTTCTTCATTATTTCTTTGGGGTACAAACCTAATAATGGTATTACTGGATCAAAGTATATGCATTCTTTTAAGGCTCTTTAGGCATAATTCCAACTTGCCCTTCAGAATGGTTGGACAAATTCACAACACCACCAGCAGTGCATTAATATCCCAATTTTGCCACATCCCTTCCAATATTTATTATTTTCCTTTGTTATCATATTGGCCAGTCTGCTAGGTGTGAAGTGGTACCTCAGAGTTGTTTTAACTTGCATTTCTCTAATCAGGAGGGATTTAGAACACTTTTTCATGTGGTTATTGATAGTTTTTATTTTTTCAACTGAAAACTGCTTATTCATATCCTTTGACCATTTGTCAAATGGGGAATGCTTGATTTTTTTGTAAATTTGACTTAATTCCCTACATATTTGAGAAATTAAACTTTGTCAGATAATTTTGTTATAAAAATATTTGACCAGTTTGTTGCTTTCCTTCTAATTTAGGTTGCTTTGGCTTTGTTTGTACAATTTTTTTAATTTAATAAAATCAAAATAACTCATTTTGCATTTTGTAATGTTCTCTATATCTTGCTTGGTTTTAAATTCCTTCCCTTACCATAGATCTGCTAGGCATACTATTCTATGTTCACCCAATTTATTTATGATTTCCCTCTTTATATTTAAATCATTTACCTAATTTGAATTTATCTCTATATAAGGTATGAGATGTTGATCTAAACCTAATTTTTCTCATATTTGTTTGCCAATTTCCCCAGAAGTTTTTGTCAAATAGTGAGTCCTTGTCCCAAAAGCTGTGATTATTTTTCTTTTATCATGCAGATTGTTTTCCTGGTTCTGCTTCCTTCTTTCTGTATAAGTTCACATATGTTTTTTCTGAGTTTCTCTGAATTCTTTATATTCACCATTTCTTATGCCATAACACTTTTGTGTTACATTTATAGGCCACAATTTATTCAGTTATTCTCCAATAAATTGTGACCCATTTGCTACTACAAAAAATACTATTATAAATACTTTTGTATAACATCTCTCTCTCTCTCTCTCTCTCTCTCTCTCTCTCTCTCTCTCTCTCTCTCTCTCTCTCTCTTTATATGTAATGGGCAATAAAGGTCTATTACTTCAAGCATATATAATCTCTTCTGCCTAATGGAAACTCACATGCATGCTTGAGGAGCCTGTTTCCAGATATCCATTTGATGACACTAGGCAGAGTAGAATGAGTATGTTTGAAAGACTGAGCTCTCATTGAACAGTCTCTCTGTTATGTTGCTTATGTTACATGGGACCTTTTCCTCTGCCTTTGACTACCTTGGGGTATTTGCCCAGTAATGATATTGCTGATTTCAAGGTATATACAATTGTATATACAATATATAATTCATTTTCTAGTCTGCTTCTCAATTGTTTTTCAGTATGTTTGGATAGGTTCTCAGCTCTACTGACTATGTATATCATGGTCTTCTCTGCAAAACACATTGCTCTATCTCTAAGAAAATATTTTCAAAGAATGTTTTTGAATAGATTAAATTAGGCATCAAATAATTTTCATAAAGCATCATTTTAATTTAGATTTTACAAAAATGGATCAGAAACATATGGATTTGGCTTCCCTTTATCTCTTTGGGATCATAGTGAAAATAAGAGATCTAGATAGAGTATTTCACTCTATTTCCCAAATTTGAAATAGAGTTGCATATGTTCACCCAGTGGGGTGACTGTTGAGTTTATCTAATCTCAGTGTTCAAATTAGATCATATTTTCCAGGGCATTCGGAGAAACAAATTGAGGGAAACCAAATGGCTCATATCCCTTTTGAAACTCCTGGTCCAGAAAAACCTCTTCACTACTGTCCCCAAAGACAAGAACCTAATTTTGTGGAATGGGTTTAACTCTTGAATGTGGAAGCTCCTACCGTTGTCTTTCTCTGATTTCCTTCTTCCAACAATGTCAGCCCTGAAACAGGGAGCTTACTAAACCTCACCCATCTTGAATATGTTGGTTGCTCCTTTGTTCAATGTCAATTATATAGGAAAGAACTTTCAATAATCCAATAACTTGATATTAGAGGGCAGCTAGACCACACATAACTTATTCCCACAATTATCAATTACTTTTTATGAAACCTTAAAGGGACACTCACATGACTAATTCACTGGCAATCTATCAGCACTTGGATTTCCCTGAACAAATGGAGAATTATGATTTCATTTAGTGAAAGGTTGAGCATGAATGGAAGTAGATGAGATTTGTTTATAAAATGACGGCTTGTTTTCTCGGTACTAATCACGAGTTTAATTTTTAATGGAAGAGCATTGCTAGCATAATTAACACCCAATTTACATGTGCATCCATAGAACCAATTAATTAAATTTTATTGATGCCTAGTTGCTCTTTAAAATGCTTTCCAAATGCCTTCAAATTGATTTTAAACTGTTGATAGTGGAAGTCACTTTGTACTTTTCTTGGTTTTATGAAATACTAACCATTCATTCATTAAAATATGCTTTATCTACTCCAAAGCATTCTATAATTTGCTAAGCATATTTTTCATTGAGTAGGCAGTGTGATGTAGTGGGAATACAGACATGAAAATACTTTCTTAGTATATAGGAGATGTTACAACAAGGTATGTTGGAAAGAATGTTGGCTTTGGAGTCAGATGCTCAAATGCTGGCATTCTGACCTTTTACCTGTGTGACCTTGAGGACAGCATTGGGACTCGGACTATTTCTTATCTGGAAATGAAGGGTTTTGACCATACATATGCCCTGGAAGATGCCTTCCACCTCTAAGTCTATGATCTTAGGACCCTATGAAATGAGGTAGAATTACAAAATGAACAAGTAGAATGGCTCTCAGAAGTCATCCAGTCTAATTCTTTTATTTTACAGATGAGGAAATTGAGGACTTGAGGGCCAGAAAAATTAATAGGTGAACATTGATCTCCACCTATGAGGAAAGGATCTCATTCTAGTGGGCTTTGATGTTTGACTTACATTAATAAATAAGAACCCTCTGTGCCTTCCTACAAAGGGACTTAAATGGGGGCTTGGTGTCTGATCCAGACTCTACTGAGCTCACTGAGGCATAAGGCTCCCCAAAGAAAATGTCACGTTAAGGCAGAAGCCTCTCACCTATCCTCAGTCATTATACAGGGATATTATATAGTTAGGAGAGTAATATAGTTCACACATACATAGATCTAGAGCTAGGAGGGACCTTACACCTTAGAAGCCATCTAATCTAACATTTTACAGAGGAGAAAACCAAGTTTTGTAGAGGTTAAGTAACTTACTCAAGGTCACACAGCCATTAGGCTTAAATAGATGTTGTTCAGCCTTTCAGTTGTGTCCAATTCTTCATGACTCCATAGATCATAATGCTCATGGGGTTTTCTTGAGAAAGATATTGGAAATGGCTTGCGACTTCCTTCTCCAATGGAGAAAGGCAAGTAGGGGTTAAGTGACTTGTCCAAGAGCACACTAAGTAAGACAGTAAGTTTCTGAACTTGAATTTGAATTCAAGTCTTCATGATTCTGAGCCCAGTACTCTATCCACTGACCCACCTATCTGCTTCCCACGTTAAAGAACAGATGACTCCTAATTAAAGTCCTACATCTTGCACAAGGCTTTTCTTGATTCCTGGTTAGCAATTTCCCCAGGAAATTGTCTTGTGTTTACTTTGCATATATGTTGTATTTACTTGCAAGTACAATTGTTGTCCTGTCCCCCCAGTAGATGTGAGCTCCTTGAAGTCAGGGGCCATTTTATACCTCCATTTTTGTGCTTTACCACCCAGCATATAGTTGGCACTTAAATCCTTGTTCAGTTGAGTGTCAGAATGAATGACAGTATTCTGTTTGTGCCCTTCACAACAATGGTCAGCAAATATGTCAGCAGCCTGGGTAAGTTCTTTATTGGAAAGGGAGTTAGCTTATAGCTTGTGCTAGAGAAAGAACAGGTTGAGTCAGATATGAGGTGCACTGGAAACCCAAGGGTAACATATCTAGCAATTTATCACCCAGAATCCATCCTCGTAAGGTCAGTAGTGGATGGATGGCTCTTCGTTTGGATCACATTTTTCTTAGAAGACATCTAGAAATCCATGCTGTCCATTTGGATTTTACTATTCCTTATTTCTAGTTAGTATTTTATCTCCATTGATCATGGCCTCCAGTCTCTAATAAGCTTTCAGCAATTCCCATCTGCCTTCCCTGTTTCCAGCCACTGACTAACTTTGTTGCTGCCTAATCATTTGTTTCCTTCACTCTTAAATAATGGCTCTTTACTGAAATGTTACAAACCTCCTTGATTTTAGTTTTACCACCACCAAAAAAAACAACAAAAAATCTCTGGCCATCTCTCTCTTTTTTGATCTGTGGGTGATGATGAGTGCCTGCCTCATTTCCTAGGAGGAAAGATCATTTTAAAAGTCGTTTTTTGTTCTATATGTCTTCTCTGACAGAAGTCACTGAGTGTATCAACTTTTTTTTTTCATAGCCTGGATGGATACTGATTTTTGTGATGTCTTTTATGTTCTCAGTAAACATTGGCTTAGTTTTGACTCTTGTTGTCCCCTCGCTTATATATCATGAGAAATGATCCATGTAATTCCAGATTTAGAAGTCCAGCTCTATCTAGGAAATGTCCTTGCTCTTCTCACTTAACCTTCTTTCCGATCAAATCACTTTTCCTTCTTTCCACTGAAGTTTTACTCCTATGGCCTTATTATGGAATTGAGGTAACTTGGAGTTCCTTAAGGCTTTTCCAGTGAAGCACAATTTCTGTGCCAGTTTGTCATCCAAGGACTAGTCTATGTTCAGAAAAACTGATCACCATGAGATTAACCACTAGACAATAATTTTTGAGACACAGATATACATAAAGATTGCTCTAGTAACAGTCAAAGAGGTTCCAACCTGTGTTGCCAGAAAAGGGCACAAAAAATAATGGATCATTTGAGATGTTGAAAGAAGAAGGGAACACATTAAAAAAGACATTGAAGCCAATTGTGATTTGATCAGGAACATAATCAAAAAAGAAATTAATGCTGTCACTTAGGAGCCCATGTCCAATATAGTCCTAGAGATGGTTCACTAAAAAAGTAAGAATTAGCAATTTGAGCAAGTGTGGCCATCTAGGATGCTACTCCTTTTATTTTGAATGTCCTATTTTCGGTTCTGATTGAATTTGTTTTTGCTGGATCTTTGATTTCATAACTATAAGAAATCTTGAAGTGGAAAATGCTTTCACCAATGCAGATTAGACACTTTCTTGCAACTTTAGTCTTATCGAGGCACTGAGAGATTAGTTGACTTGCCCAGAGTCACACCAACATATCCAAACTTGAACCTAGGACTGACTGATGCCAAAACTGGACTATTATCGCTATTTCATTTTCTGCTCTTTAGTTTAATTGATTTGTATTTTCAGTAAGTGAGAGGCATTTAACACCATAATTAGGGTAGCATATTTTAAAAAATTAGGATAGAAGAACATATGCTTACTCTAAAACTATTGTAGACTTTGATGGTACAAAAGACATTGGAAGAATATTATTAGGATTAAGAAATAGACACAAGTTTTCCACATCAGTTTTTATCCATTAAGTAAATGCTTATTAAGCACTTATTCTGTGCAACACATTGTGCTGGCCATTGAAAACTCAATGATTAAAAACAGCCTACTCCCTGCCCTCATCGAGCCCTCAGTCTATTACAGAAAAAAACAAACTTACAAAAAACACCATCATTTGAGTTTTCTGGTTGAGCAAGAATGTGTTGTGGGGCTTCTGATGGAAAGAGAGATATGTAATGGCTCACTATTATTATTTTACATGGTAGCTAATTGCTTCTGCCTTGTATTTACATTCCATAGACTTGCAATGAAAGCGGGAACACTCAGTGTACATTTAATATGCCAATGCGCCTATTCAGTGGTGAAATGTGTTTGAAATAAACAAAGAGATTCAGCTATTAATGTATGAACATCTCAACTAATATTTACCATATACTGTTAAGTGTCGAGGCAGCAACACATGGCTGCCTATTCACCACTTAGTTTTAAAGCGTGACTCTGCTAGAGATAAGAAGATAAATACCTCACAATGCAGTCTCAATCATGGGGAAATGGATCTATCCCCAAAACAGATTATAATCTACTGACCACAAAAGATGTCAATATGATTACAAGGCAATTCTTGATGTTCATCAGTGGATCAGTTAGAATCACTGGAAATACTGATAGCAAAGAAAAGATCTTCATGCAAATACAAGGTAGACACAAGCCATGGGTTTTCTGAAGGCATATTTTTTATGGATGACAGAACCTTTGTATTGACAACATCTCGACCACCTATTTCTCATTTCAAGAGCCAGAGGTCCATGGCTTATCCATTCTGTGAATTTGTATACCCCTTATTGCTTGTCCTTTGACCAACTAATTGATGGACCATTTACATTTCCATCAGACTACTGGTGGAATGGGCAAAGGGAAAGGAGTCCAGATTTTGTGTTTTCTCCATTTATTAATATATTTCTTGGTTGACCAGGATTTACCTTTTCAGTAAGAGAGGAGAAAGGAAGGGAATTTTTAAAAGTAGAGGATTTGGGAGTCAAAGATTTGCTGGGTGATCATATTAGGTAAAAATGTAGCTATGGTTTTATATATGCTTTTCCATTTAAAGACTTCCCTATCATTAATTAACAAGAACATCTGAGAAGGTGTATGTATGTGTGTGTGTGTGTGTGTGTGTGTCCATATCTGTGTATATTATGTTGACTTAGATACTTAGATGAGTCATGAACCCACTGGTTTGCACACTCCTTCTGCTAGTATAGTTTACATCTCTTTCATGTCTTGCCATTTGTATAATTCTAGTCCATATCCTTAATGGATCATCCACCATGCATATTGGAGGCCATCCTTTGGTTCTTTTAATATCTTTAAAAGCAAACATTTAATTATGATAAGGGATTTCTGATGTGGATATTTCTTTTCCTTATACAAGTTGTCAACTTATCTCACAGTATGGTCTCAGAGAGGTGTATGAGGCATTCAAGGCTTCCTAACTTCTAGGCTGACCTTCTATCCACTAGACTACACTGCCTCTTTTCTTTAATCATCTGTCAGAAGATATATCACTTGGGCTACCTATGTAATGCCTTTTATTTTCACTATGTTAATCAATCAAAAATTATTTATCAAGCATGTACCAGGTACCAAGAACTGTGCTAGTCCCTTGGTATACAAAGGGTATACAAAGACAAAAATAAAACAGTCCCTTCCCTTGAAGAGTTTTTATTTTATTGGGAAAACAACATGCACAAAATCAGTTGAGTGTTTTTTTTGCATCATAAATGTTACTGATAATATATTTCGTACTCTTTTTTAAAAAGAGTATCATTATGAATAACATACTATGTCTAACTTATCCCAACCATGTATCTTTAAATTGTATTTTGGTTCATTTGTAATTTTAATCATATGAATTGTATGGAAAGCTACAAAACAGTACTCAAATACAGAAGAATCTTTTTTTCCTTTGCTTTTTATTTATTTAAAAATATTTTATTGTCATGCAAAACATACTTCCATATGGGTCATTGTTGTAAGAGCAAAGTCATACCTAATCAAAACCCCAAAATAAAACCATAAATACACTCATGTGAAAGATGACTCCAACAGTTCTTTTTCTTGAGGTGGATAGAATTCCCCAATATGTCTTTCAGAATTGTCCCAAATCTTCACATTGCTAAGAGTAGCCAAGTTTTCAGTTGATCATCATACAATATTGCTGTTATTCTGTACAATATTCTAGTTCTGTTTATTTCACTCTGCATCAGTTCCTGCAGATCTTTCCAGCTTTTTCTGAAATCATCTTGCTTGTCATTTCTTTTTTTTTCCCTTTAGAATATTTTTCCATGGTTTCATGATTCATGATTCCCACCCCCACCCCTCTTTCCCTCCTTCCTCCCAGAACTGGCAAACAATGCCACACCATGTATCATTGATTAAAACCTATTTCCATGTTATTTATATTTGCAGTAGAGTGATGTCTTAACATCAAAACCCTAATCATATCCCTATCGAACTATGTGATAGATGATATGTTTTTCTTTTGCATTTCTGTTCCTACAGTTCTTTCTCTGCATGTGAATAGTGTTATTTTTCTTAAGTTCCTCTGGATTGTCCTGGTTCACTGCATTGCTGCTAGTAGAAAAGTCTATTACATTTGATTGTGCCATAATATATCAGTCTCTGTGTATAGTGTTCTCCTGGTTCCTCTCCTTTTGCTCTGTGTCAATTCGAGTTCACATGGAATTCCTCCAGTTCATTATTCCTTTCAGCACAATAATATTCCATCACCATTAGGTACCACAATTTGTTCAGCCATTCCCCAATCAATGGACACTCTCTCATTTTCCAATTTTTTGCCACCAAAAAGAGCACAGCTATAAATATTTTTGTATGAGTCTTTTTCCTTATTATCTCTTTAGGGTTGCTCGTCATTACTTATAACATGATAGTATTCCATCACCAACATGTACCACAATTTGTTCAGTCATTCCCTAATTGATGGACATCCCCTCAATTTCTAATTCTTTGTCACTACAAAAAGAGCTGTTATAAATATTTTTGTACAAGTAGGTCTTTTCCCCTTTTTAATTATCTTTTTTGGTACAAGGTGGTAATCCCAGATCAAAGGATATGCACAGTTTTATAGCCCTTTGGGCATAGTTCCAAATCACCCTCCAGAATGGCTGAATCAGTTCACAACTCTACCAATAATGCATTAGTGTCCCAATTTTGACATATCCTCTCCAACATTTAACACTTTCCTTTACTGCTATATTGGCCAATCTGATAGGTGTGAGATGGTAACAGCTTTGTTTTAATTTACATTTCTCTAATCAATAACACAGAAGAATCTTTCTATGGACATGTTTTGATCAAGCTATATCCAAAATCATGCAGTAGTAACAAACAAATACGATTCATATATCTAGGAACATAACTTCCTATATCTTTTTCAGAGTCCTAGTTTTGTGACCTAGGACATTTTGCTGCCTCTTTCTGGATATTAGTTTCTTGTTATTCAATGTTGGATTAGCTGATTCCATACCCCTTCCCTTCCCATATTCCAAACCCCCCACTAAATGATGACTAAAGTCTTGATTAGGGATTCTTAGAGTATGTCTATTTTGCACTAAGTACAAGTTTCTTTGATTATTTAGTTCCTCTGGTCATTGTTGAATAACAGTCCAAATGGAGGTATTTAGGGTGTTTGAATTATTCTAATTAGGTACTAATATGGACCACTAGATAGATCTGGATTTTAATTTCTCTACTGGTAAAATGAAGGAAAAAAAAGAAGCCTTAGAGATCTCAAAGGTCATTTTCAGATCTGACCTTTTACAATTTTTTATTTTATGTTCCATCTCCACTCTGGCATTCAAAGTCTCTAGGACTTTTATAATTAAAATTGACATAATTAAGTCTATAAAGCAACAAATTACTTATTATGAGGCATATGTTGAAGCTTCGTCACTATCCTCTCTGCCCCCATCTGTGATAAAGGAAACCATCTCTCTAGGAAGTCACTAGGGTTATAACAGTAGATTTATGTCATGGTGTACATATTGACTAGCTCATTGTAGGGGAAATATCAGGATTTACCATCTAGGAGGAAAAACTGACCCTAATTTAACCTCCATTAATATGTACTTCTCAGGTCAATATATCAGGAATTTGCCTCTATAGAAGTCAATATTAGTTGTATTTTGACCATTTGAAGGAAAGAGAAAAGGAGATTGTAATCGCCTTATTTAAAAAAAAGTTGGATAGGAAATCAACCTCCTATGGATATCTCTATTATCTTAGGTTATTTAAATATTGACATAAAATGCCTGATACCAATGAATACTTAATGTTAACAAAGCATATTGAGATTTGTAAAGCAGTTCACATACATTGCTTCATTTGTTCATCAAAACAATACCCTGAAGTAAGCCTGGTAGGTATAGGTATTGTTATCCCCATTTTAAGATAAGTAACTAAGCCTCAGAGAATTTAAATGACTAGTTCATAGCCACATGAGCTAGTAACAGAGGTAGGATTTGAACCTAGATCCCTCTTGCTTACAGATTTCAGAATGAGAGCAAGCCACTACAATATAAATCTTTATTTGATATGCTGATAGCATCATAGTTTTAGCTTTGATGAGTCACTGAATCTGTGAAGCAAAACTGGTGTAAAAAAGTAAGGAAAGCACATGTTTAGGCACATGTAGTTTGGGTTAAATAGCATCTACCCAACATGTCTTGTGATACCAAGTCAGGCAGGAAGAGACAGACTGAGAAATGATGGAAATTACCAGAGTGACTGGATAACACTTAGCCTGAAAGCAGAAGGCATCAAAGAAACCATGCTAAGCTAGGTAAGAATTTTTGTCTGGTTCACTTGTAAATTTATATTGTCAATTCATATTTATGGAAACGTGTGGAGAAAGTTCAAAGGTAGAGGTGAATGGAGTCTTACCTAAGATTTGTATGTTATAAAGCCCACTCCAGGAGTTCATTTTTATTTATTTTCAAAAAGAAAAATTTCATTCTTAGGAAGCTGTAGTCCAGGGTATGTGCTGAGCAGAGCAGGCTAGGCTCTAGGGCAGTGATAGCAAACCTATGGCACAAGTGCCTAAGATGGCACACAGAGCATATTCTCTGTGGGGACACACCCGGCCTCCCTTCTACCCCCTGAACTCATTATTAGAAAGGCAGAGGGACTTGGGCAGAGCTGCTCTCCTCTCCCCTTTCCACTGTGCCTGAGGACATTGTTTCCCATCCCCCACCCTTCTGCCCAGCAGCCAATGGGAACGCACAGGGGGTAAGGTGGGTGGCTCACAGGCAGCAAAGCTAAAGGGGAGCAGAGCACTCAGGCCACTTCCCTTCCTCTCTCTAGACTCACGGAGGGAGGACATTCCTCACTTCACCCTCCCCTCCATCCAACAGTCCAGCCTAATTGGAGCACCTTCTCCCTTCTTGGTGTGGAGTAAGGGGGAACAAAGTGTGCCTGGCACTCAGTCTCTTGGAGAGGTCAGGCACAGCACTTACGCTGGGTGGGTTGGGTTGGGGGAGGGGCCTGGCACTCCATCTCCAAAAGGTTCACCATCACTGATATAGGGAAACAAGAATAGGCTACTAAGTCAAAGGCCACAGCTTTGCCCCACCTTTGACTCTTATCACCTATGTGACCTTAGGTGAGTCACTTGTATCCCTTAGGCCTTTGATGTCTTATCTGTAAAATGAGAAAATTAGACTAGATGGCATTTCACATCCCTTTCAGTTCTAGCTCTATAATCCTTTTCAAGTTCTCTGTGTCTCTTACCCTGAAAACCCTAACTAAAGGATAACATGGAGCCTTTCTTTGGAGTTGTGCATCCAGAGGTTAGGCTTTAGTGGCTAAGAAATATTATAAGTGATGCCATTAAAGACTGAGTTTGTGGACTAATGAGAGGTAAGAGGTTAGTAAGCCCCATTCTGGTCTTCTGCAAATTCTACCTCATCTCCAATCAGTCCATAGCAAATACACTCTAGGGTGAGTCTTGCCATGTATTTGTTCCTAATGGAAGTTCCCAGAAATGACATTTTTGATCTGATCTTGAGCTCCTGGAGGCAGAGACTGTGTTACCTTTTATCAAGTGACCAAAGGCAAAAAAAACCTATACCCATACCCGCATTTGGCTGTGCACTTCACATCATTTATTAGATTGAACAATGTTAATTTGACATAATCTTATTCGTTTTCTGTAACGAATTTACCAAGAACAGGGGTGAACTTCCCACAGGCCTTTGATAACATCATTTTCTAAGTGCATTTTTTTCTCCTAAATCATCTGTATTGTTTATCTGCTCTTGGGTTTTAAAACGCAAGTCGAGAGATTTCAAAGAATCTTGCAGAGAAGCATTTTAAATTAGGATTAATCATAAAAGTAGACCATAGAGGAAATGCTTAACCTCATACCAAGCTCATAAGTAATAGTTATGACTCTCATTTCATAAGAATCTATAGCTGTACTTTGTTAATGGTTCAATAATAATGATATTAGCATTTTATTTCAATTACTTTCTATCTTGCCATCTCATCTTATTCTTGTTATATTATCTCATATCTAAACTCTTGTACATTTTTTCTTCACTTTAAATAATGATTACATTTTTTCAAAGATTTTTAAACAGTCTGATAGTATGGGTAGAGACTTGACCTTGGCCCCTAGAAGACCTGGGTTCAAGTCCCACCCATGATACATATAAGCTGTATAATCCCGGGCAAATCACTTGACCTGTTTGGATACTAGGCAACTCATTAAAACAATAAATTGCAGAGAAGGTATACTAGTAGAGGGAGTTCCTCATTGGGAACTCCCTATGCCAGTAAAAGCACAGATCTGATCCCCCTTCCTTTTTAAAAAGAGCAGCTTAATTTATGTTACACAATTAGTATGACTTTCAGGAGTTGTATTTCTAGAGGGCTGGCAGGATTATGGAGAGACAATGAGCTCTGTCTGTATTTCAGGTCGATGGGGAGCCTGGCCAAATGCTTCCTCAGGCCATATTTGAATCTTAGAATGTTAGGGTTGAGAGGGAAGGACCTCAGAGGTTGTCTAACATACTTCTAATTTTACACACGAGGAAACAGAAGATTTCGGAGGTGAAATAACTTATCCAGCATCATATATTAACTTAGTAATGATCTTGGGACTAGAATCTAAGCCTCCTGTCTCTCAGGTCAGTATTCTTCCCATTACACCTTATAGCTGAGCAGCGCATCATTAAATAGTAGTCTGGATATCAGACTGGGATGGAATGCTCTAGACCTCTGCCTGTTCTTTCTTTTTATTGGTCTTTGGAAGCTTTAGGAGAAATTGCAACTGGTCTCTATGGAACTAGGATGTTGTTTGGCAGGATTGAGTATAGATTGAGTACGGTTTTGTCTCCTGCCCATGATGTCATAACCAGTAGTATTTTTTCATTAGAAAGACGTGCCTTTTTTCCAGGTGGGGTAATATAGTGGAAATATAACTTTAAGGAAGAAGTAGGGTACCTTGATACAATGGAGAGATCATTGAACTAAAACTTAAGGTAGTTGGGTTAACAGCTCTTCTGTTCATTTAAAAAAAATTCTTACTTTGCCTTAAAATCAATGCTGTGTATTGGTTCCAAGACAGAAGAGAGGCAAAGGCCAGGTATGGGGGTTAGGTGACTTGCTCAGTGTCATATAGCTAGGAAATGTCTGAGTTCAGATTTGAACCCAGGACCTGGCCTGGTTCTCAAGTCATGGAGTCTCCTAGATGTCCCCTCCATTCATTTTTATGTGACTTTAGACAAATCATTTCCCTTTTGGGCTTCAGCTTATTCCTTTGTAAGATGATGAAATGTCTTCTAGGGCCCCTTCTAGCTCCAATATTTTTCATTGTAAGGTCTCTTTTAGCTCACTTTGTGTTCTGTGTTTTATTATTCCTTTCTAGCTCATACATCCTACATTCTAAGGTACTTTCCAACTGACATTCTGTGGCTTTAAGAATTGTTTTTTTTCTTATGTTTCTAAATTAAAGATGTAGATATTAGGCAATATTATATGGGGCTTCTTCAAATGAAAGATTCTATTTCTAGCCCTGAACCAAAATGAACTGAAGAATATGATTTAAAATGTTAGCCATTTTCAGGGACAAATCCTATGAACGCCTCTCCTAATACTATGCACAGGGCTATAAGCAGATAAAAGATAGCCAAAATTGCTTTTCAAATAATTCAAGCCCTAGAAATACCATTTGGGGGGCAAATGAGGGGGAGGAATACATGCTGATTGTTTTTCTCTATTAATTGAATTCCTTTTGCTTCTCTCTCAGTATGAACATAAGTTATAACAACAATAATAATGATAGCTAGCACTGACATAGTGCCTATTATGTGCCGGGCACTGTACTAAGCACTGTACAGATATTGTTTTATTTGATCTTTACAGTAATCCTAGCAGGTAGTGCTATTATTCAGGTTAGCTGGGTGGTTCAACAGATAGTTCACTGGGTCTCGGGTCAGGAAGACCTTCATTCAAATTTGACCTCAGATACTTACTAGTTGGGTGATCCTGGGTAAGTCACTCGTCCTCTGTTTGTCTTAATCCACTAGAGGAGAAAATGCAAATCACTTCAGTATCTTTGTTGAGAAAACCCCATAGACAGTATTGGTGTGCTTCAGTCCAGGGGTTCTTAAAGAGTCAGACATGACTGAACAAAAGGTGCTATTGGGTAGCTCAGTGTATTGAGCCAGGCCTAGAGATGGGAGGTCCTAGGTTCAAATCTGGCCTCAGGCACTTCCCAGCTGTGTGACCCTGGGCAAGTCACTTGACCCCCATTGCCTACCCTTACCACTCTTCTACCTTGGAATCAATACACAGTATTGACTCCAAGACGGAAGGTAAGTGTTTAAAAAAAAAAAGGTGCTATTATCTTCTCTGTTTTACATTTGAGGAAAGTGAGGCAAACCATGACTTACCAAGATCACATAACAAAATAAATATTTGTATCCAAATTTGAACTCAGGTCTTTCTGACTACAGTCCCAGTCCTCTATCCACTCCAACAACTGCCTCAGTTTGAGCTGTTGACCTCTTATCTAATAAAAAGTATATTTTCTTCACAAATATAATTTTCTTTCAATTTCATTCTTTTCTCCCTCTTTTCATCCTTACCCCAAGTGCTAGGTGTTCAGGGAGGACAAAGCTCTCTGGTAAGAGGGTTTACCAACCCCTTTTAAGAACTGTCCATCCAGCTTTGATGTCCATTTTTCACCCAATTCTCATTTGTGGCTCCAAGAAGCTGCAGCATGCTCAGTGGCCATACCTGAGTAAAAGCATTTTGGGAGATGGGCTATACCATGTTGAGGATAACCGACAGACCTCAAACCCTTTAGTGAGGTATGGGGTCTCAATCCCAAGCATCTGAAGACTTCTCCTGGAGGTATAGGTGGAGAAGAATAACTTGTTCTGAGATCCATAAAGTACCTGGAGCAGGTGCTGTGAAGTACTTTGAGTTAGGTCAGACATCAAAGAAGCCAAAGCCATCCACTGAATCCTGGACCATCAGCAGCCCTCTTGACTTTTGTCTTGAGACTGGATTTCTATAACTCTGGAAGAGAGAATGAGGTTGAAAAGTTTGTGTAACTCGGCCTCATAAATTCAATTCATGAGCAAGTCAAGAAATCAATCTGTGATGTCATTGGTCCTCTTTGAAAATGAAGACTAAACAATAACCCCAGATGCTAAGAGTCTATAAGATTATTTACTGAAATATTTCAGAATATAACATGATGTAAATAATTTTTCTACCTGGGGTGCTATTCAGTAGGAATGACAACTTAATGCTTCTACGTTTTATTGTTTACAAATATGCTTTTAAATGGAGATTTATAGGATGCTCCAGCTGCTTACAGATGGATCAAAATTAATGTCCTCACACAGGCCCAATTTCTCCATGGGCTCAGAGACTATCTAGAGCTGTCAATCAGAAGATATCTGGCTTTTCCTTTTGTGGGTCATTGCTGCCACCCCTCCTTTAAAAGGATATTCATTTCTTGTACAATAAATATTTTGCTATTTGGAAATAAATCCCCATTCCTACATTCATAAAATGAGAGAACTTGACTTTAATGATATCTATGGTCCAGGGGTATTATAAGGCTCAAATAAGATAATGGATTGAAAGTACTTTATAAACCTTAAAGGGCCATATAAATATCAGTTATTGTTGTTGTTGTTTGTTATTGTCATTGTGATTATTCTTATAAGCCTCAAATCTTGTGATGATTTCATTCCCTGAGGTTTCTATTGTATTCCTGCTGAACTCAAGCAATGATTATAAAGCAATACATAAGTATGTTGGTATATATATATATATGTATGTATTATATATATGTACATATATATATAATAGCTAGCCTCTCTAGGGTATTATATATGCATATATACATAAATAAATTTAAATTTAATCTGTATTATTGTCATTTTCATAAGTCTAGATAATCAACAACAACAAAAAAATCAGACTCTGATTTGTATCTATTGCCTATTTCTGAGGTATAACTGTTCACACTAAAAAATTTAAAATCAGTGCTTGGTTAGAGCTGGCTCCAGCACAGTCCTGCTATGATCCCTCTCCATTCTGTCATTCTGTGGTTCCATCAAATTTATGCTGAGAAATTGACAAAGTGGATTATTCCTTGCAAACGTGGATGCTATATGATTCCCTGGAGTTCTGTATGTGTAACTAGAGATCTGTTTAAGGGCATATGAGCTTGAAAGAGTTAATGTCCTTTTGAAGCAAGGACAGAAGAGTGATCATTTTCTGAAACAGCTTTCTTTATGTGATTCATCACAGATATCTTCCCTCTGTCCCAAAGGAAAATCCTTATTTATAGCATCTTTGGCCTCTACCGTATGAGCCCTCCAAAAACTATCCTAGGGTTGGGGCTCTTTGTGAGTCAGTGTTTAATCAAAATCATAACTCACAAGCTCCTACTTATGTTTGTTTTTTTTTCTTTTCTTGGCCAACCAGAAGGAACATTAGCATAAAATAAAATACATTTAATCAAACAGAATAGAAATATAGCTATCACCTAGGGATACTCTCACCCACAGGTCACATACTACTAGTGGGAGAGGTGACATACTCAGAAACATGCATGCCAGGGAGCACTGGCAGAGGGTACATGAGTAGCAAACCCACATGCCAAGGGAGACATGGGATATGTACCAGAAAGATATGTACAAGATATATGTATGACAGCTAGGTGGCACATTGGATAGAGTGTCAGACCTGGAATCAGGAAGACTCACATTCCTGAGTTCAGATCTGGTCTCAGACTCTTACAAGCTAGATATCTCTGGGCAAGTCACTTCATGTTGTTTGTCTCAGTTTCCTCATCTATAGAATGAGCTGGAGAAAGAAACAGAAATCACTCCAGTATCTTTGCCAAGAAAATCCCAAATGGCATCATAAAGAATTGGACACAACTGAAAAATGACTGAACAACTAACAAAAAGGAACATATGAAGAAAGGGAAGCTCATACTTCCAGCATTGTAGAGCTGCTAATGCCCTCTAGTTGTGTCATTGGGTTGATCTCTGCTGGGCATCTTGGCAGAGCTACTGTCTGGGACTCTCTGCTTCTATCTGCTTCAGCTAGGATTCAGCTTATGTCCTGAGCTACATTTGCAAGCTGTTAGGGTCATTCTTTGCTTAGACATTGCAGTTCTTTGGAGCCTGAAGTAGCCATATCCAATTCTAGTTCTTTCAACTCCAAATCTTATTTTCATTGAAGCTTTCCAAATGCCTCTTAATTCCTATCGTTAAAAAAAAATCTGGGTCCCTAAAAATCATTCCAGAAGTCCTATTTAGTAAAAAAGAAGGGAATAAGTATTTATTAGCACTTACATAGTGCCTACTATGTACTAGGCACTATGCTAGGTGGATTACAAACATCTCATTTGATACTTTCAACAATCCTGAGAGGTACATTATCTTGTTGCTCTTATTTTGTGGAAGGGGGAAACCAAGGCAGACAAGCAGGTGACTTGCTTGCCCAGGGTCACACAGCAACTAAGTATCTGAGACAGGATTCGAACTCTGGTCTTTCTGACTCCAAGACCTGCCTTCTTTTCACTGTACCACCTAGCAACCCAAAACTGCAATATTAGAACCTTTGTTTTATGCGGATCTACTCAGAAAGAAGATGGGAAAGGGATAAGTGGAACCAGTAGAGCTAGTGAACTTTTCCCTGCTTCTCATTGCCAAACAAAGAGTTGTTTTCTTTGGTTAGATATATGCACTTTAAGCTAATTCTTACCCCTGACGTTGATCTGTATATATATTAGGAACTAGATGGCTGTGTAATAATCCAGACCATTTACTCTGATATTTTGATAAATCTGTGATCTCTTTCATGTGTTCTGTCTTTGGTACTACTAAAGATATCTCTTCCAACCATCCATCTCTTCCTTCTCCATCCCAGGGGGTTCTTGTCTTGTAAGATCATGAAGATTCTACAGAGAACCCAAACAATATACTGGAGAAGCTTTCTCTGAATTTCTTGACACTGAGTGGATATCACTAGGACAGTCTGGCCATTTGTTAGCTGGTCATGGCTCTTTTGCCATTTTCTTTTCTGTCCAGTTGTCACTCAGAGGCTAATCTTTATGCTGCTTTTCCTGATCTTCAGTTTGTTGAAAGATGTGGCATTTCATGATTCTCAGACCTACAATGTCCTTAGAAGAATATAGACGTTTAAAGAGATACATATTTCAGGGAGGTGTTTGAGGCCATTTAAATTACTGCATACTTTGCCAGGCACAATTTGCCCTTCTCTTTCTCTTAATTCTGAGCTCAATTCTTTGTCCATCTACAGAGTATTCAAGATTTATGTACTGTGATGATCAGCTGTGAATGACTTCAATCAAAAATGCAAGGATCCAGGACAACTCCAAGGACTCATGATAAAAATGTCTATCCACCATCAGAGAAGGAACTGATGGAATCTGAATGCAGATTGAAGCATGCCACTTTTCACTTTATTTCCTCCTCCATGAATTTTTCTCTATTAAAAGTGACATGTGTCTTCTTTCACAACATGATGAACATGGGCAAATATATTACATAATAATATGTTTATAATATAAAAGAAACAAAGAAGATTTGTGTACGGATATGTTGGCATTTCATAATTGGGAAAATAATGATTCTTTATAGAATTATTTTTTCCTTTGTTGATAGATCAAGTTCTTTTGAGTGATTTTTGAATCTCATTTTCTCATATACTTTGGCATTTGCCTTCTTAGTAAATAAAATTTTGTGAAAGTTAGTTAATGTTAATTAACTATTAGCTAATTAATTGGGCTAACTAATGTTAATTAATTAATAATTATTTGGGGGGACATTAAGTTAACTAATTATATGAGGATAGGGACACACTGGATCGGGGTTCATAAGTGATAGCCCTTTAAGTTCCAACTCTTTAAGATTACCCAGAGAATGCTGAGGAGAAAAGTAATAGTCATATTATGAAAACTCAACCAGGACTGTAGGTTTTGGAGGACAGTGAACCAAGAGTCTATGCCAGTGGTTCCCAAACATTTTTGGCCTACTGCCCCCTTTCCAGAAAAAATATTACTTAGCCCCCTGGAAATTATTTTTTAAAAATTTTAATAGCAATTAATAGGAAAGATAAATGCACCTGTGGCCATCACCGCCTCCCTGGATCGCTGCAGCACACTTTGGGAATCACTTGTCTATGCTGTACTCATAAATGTATTATAGAGATGGAATTAGGAATATGGGTTGACTTTATTGATACTTCCTAGATTATTTTTTCTAGAAATAATAAATTCATAATTTTTTCTTCTTAAGCATTTGGAATCTTCTAGTTTTTTTCAAATATCCTGAGATCTGATTCCTCAGTGTCCTCAAAGTTGTGTCATGTATCATACAGAACTTCTTTATTTTACTTGGTATAGCACAACTGCTCTTCCATCTTGTTTTTGTTTTATCTTTAGTGAAATCTCTATGCCACCTAGCACCTTAGGACTCAGATGTTTCAGTATAATTGTAGAAGATTCTCTGAAATTTATAGACAATAATTTGCTATGTGAATGTTCATTAAACCTCTACATTTTTTGTCTGTTTGTTGTCCCCCGTTCAGTTTTATCCCATTAGACTCTCAAGATGATCTGGTTCAGTTTGGTTAGAAGAGCCTTAATTAAACATTATACTGTGCAAGGCACTGTTCTTGGTGCTCGAAATACAAAGAAATAATGTAAAAGCCCCTGCCTTTAATTGGCTTATATTTTTCTGAGGGAGATATCACTTAAACAAATAAATGTACAGGTTCATTTAATCACATTGTGGTGATTGATTTCCATTGTTTAGACTTTCTTATGAACTAATGATAATTGGTTTCTATTTTTTTTTCATTTTTCAGTTCCAACAGTTTGTTTAAATAGGTCAGGTTCTTGATGCCTCTACTACATGTTGTATTTTTTCTTTTAATTTGGTATTGATTTTGATCTTTCCTCTGTTAAAAATGGTCTGATTGTATAGAGTTCTTCTGATGACCAGTAACTAGTCGCTTCCTGTCTGATAGCATATAATTGGCTTCATTTTGGGGGGTTATATTATCTGGTGCTCAATAAGTCTGGGGGCCTCTGACCCTTTTCTTAAATATGGCATTAACAATATACAGTATGAAACTTCTCTGTATTCTATAATCTTTTGATCTGTTTTGTTTAATATTCCTGAAGCATGTTTTCCAACATATTTTTGGCCAGGTTCCCCTATACCCACCATTGCTTTGAAATCCCTGAGAATTATAGTATATATTGAATTAATTTGGAATGTTTTACTAAGTTGTTTGTAGAATTTCTTAGTTTTACCCTTTTGAAAAGCCATTGGTGCATAGGCTTCTGTCTTCTTCATGGAGGTCTTTTTTGCAGATGTATATCATAATGACTGCAATAAGATATAGCCAATAGTCCCAAGAAATGATATTCCTTGTTGTTGACTTTAGACATTCCACAAAACCAATTCTATCAACTCCTCTCCTTGCCTCTCCAAGGAGGTTTCTTTCCTTGATGAACCTTCTTTCCATTTAGCTTTAATCTGTTTCTATCTCTTTGTTTCATTTATAGTGAAAACATGAAGATGTATTATGGAATTCCATTTGCAGTATGTCTCTTTGTTGGTTATTGGACAGGATTTTCACTTTAAAATCCCGACAGTTGAGTTGTTGAGGATTCCTCTCCTCCTCCCCTCCACCATATATTACTTAAAATTTTTTTTGTCTGACCCTGTGACTTAGACATCATAGGAAATGTTCCTTTTTCCATAAAGGGAACTTTTTTAAAAATCAATGCAGTTTAGCAACTAAGTCTTAGAGAGTTATCTGGAGCACAGAGAAGTTGAATATCTTGGCTTGGCTTATTTCACCCCTATATATGAGGCAGGACTCAAAATCAGGTCTTCATGGCTCCAAGATCAGCTATCTATATCTACTTTGCCAAATTACTTCTTTATTGTCTACATTCAGCTTTTTTTCCTCAGTCCTCATCCTTCTTGACCTCTTTGAATATTATTGACTTTCATTTCCTCTCTAGGCTTTTATGACTGCTCTTTATAGGTTCTCCTTCTACTTGTCTACTCTTTCTCATTCTCTGTTGCTGTTTCATTATCCACATCATCATACTTAACTTTGGGCATATCCCAGAGCCTATCATTCAGAGCTCTCCACTGTTAGCCAGTCACTTTTAATTTTATAGTCTTCCCTCTCCATCATTTCTCTTTAAGAAGTTCTAGGCTCTGGGTAAATTATGATACTTATTGTTTCCCATATGTACTCCAAGCTTTCACAAGAACTAGAGAACTTTAGACCTGGGAAGAAACCTTAGATATCATCCATACCAGAGGTATCAAACATACAGTCCAAAAATATACTTTCTGAAACACATTAAAATGTAATTGGGAAATGCTGAACAAAATAAATAAAAATACAATGGAATATAGAAAATGTCAATGTGTGGTTTTCTAAGTCAATATGCATTAGTAATGATCTTTATGTATGGTTTAGTTCAGTAATGGGCAAACTATAGCCAGGTGGGTGGAGGGGGCCAATGTTCTACCCCACTGAGCAACATTATTCCTAATCTGACGAATACAATGAGTAGGATACAATACAATGAAACTTTGAAAGAGTTGCCTTAGAAACAGACTGATAGATGAGGATTTCCTTTCCTTTGGCCCCCTCTTTAAAAAGTTTGCTCATCACTGGTTTAGTTTATTTCTACTTGAGTTTTATACCACTGTTCTACACCGATCTCCTTATTTTATAGATTAGGTAACAAATTTAGAGATGGGAAATGAATCGACTAAGGACATACAACAATAAGTGGCAGAGCTTAGACACAAACTGAAGTTTCCTCACTAGCAGCTTAACGTATTATTCTCTGCCTATGTGTCCTTCCTTATGGAATTCCATCTCCATCATGAAGCCTCTGTTTCTGATCACTTTAGTTAGAAATCATCTTCTCTTCATATATTTTAGAGCTAGAGGAAATCTTAGAGACACCTAAACCATTTTATACCAGAGGAAACAACTTTTTTTTTTAACAGATGCAAAAAAGGAATCATGGTACCGTGGATAGATGTGGAACTTGGAATCTGGTGGATCTGGGTTCAAATACTGCATCAGAAGCTAGAAATGTGGCCCTGGACAAATCACAGAACCTGTTTGAGCTCAATTATAGTAAGTATTGTGATTTTCATAATAGCCCAATGAGGATCAAGTAAATGATTTTGCAAACCTTAAAACCTATTAAATGTACATAAATAGCAGAGCCAGGATGTGAATCCACTTCCAAATCAAGTGTGGATTCCATTGTATCTCTTTGCTTTCCTTTTTTGGACCTCACAAAACACTCTCTTATGTGCTTATGCTATAGGCATTTCAATGTTGGTTACTGATATCCCCCCTCTAGTCTGTGAGCTCAATGAGAGCAGGAACAATGCCTAATTTCTCTCGGTATCTTTCTCAATATCTCATAAAAGCTTTATACTTAGTAGGTCTTTTAACACAATGATCGTTGAGAATAGTTGATATTGAAAGAGAAACA
Organism: Gracilinanus agilis; assembly: GCF_016433145.1. NCBI lineage: Eukaryota > Metazoa > Chordata > Mammalia > Didelphimorphia > Didelphidae > Gracilinanus > Gracilinanus agilis. The sequence goes on along the minus strand of NC_058131.1, from coordinate 297,512,390 downwards.
AAAATAATGACCATGCTCTTGAGAGAAACCATATTAATGTTTGTGGATTGATTTGAATTATAGTTTTAAATGACTTTCAAGCCCCAGTGGTCGTGTAACATTTCCCCCTATCTACCTTTCTCTTTCTCTTAACCTTATTGCCTGCCCTCCAACATGGTCAGCACCACATTTAATTCCTAGTCCAAATTTGGCAAACAAATGAGAGAAAACCTAGAAGAACACCCAATTATGTCAATGCTTTGTGATATATAGGCTGCTAGCTTTACTTCAGGTTATAATCCTTTTTGTAAGAGAAAGTATCCAGAATATGGAAGGAGAAGAACCAGAATTCAAGTCTTAGCTCCAGGACACATTGGCTGTGTTACCTTGAGCAAGTCATCTTATATATCACTTACTTTCTTCATCCATAATGTAGGAATAATGACACATGTCTAAAATTGTCAACTGCAAATAGACCCAATGTACAGAGACATTAGACCTTCCTCATTCCTTGAGTAGCCTTTCTGCTCCCGACTCAAGTTTATAGTTTGGACTGGTGGCAGTCCTAGAGGAGCTTTATTTTGCAGGAGAATTTTATGTTGTATTCTTTTGCTTCCATTAAACTCCTAACCCAGCACCCTGGGGATAAATCATCATCATTTTTATTATCTAAAACCCTTAGAATCAATACTAAGTATCCATTCTAAGGTAGGAGAGCAGTAAGGACAAGGCAATTGGGATTAAATGACTTGTTCAGAGTCACACAGCCAGGAAATATCTGAGGTCAAATTTGAACCCAGGACCTTCCATCTCTAAGCCTGGCATTCTATCTACTGTGCTACCTAGCTGCCTTGGGACAAATTATTTTAAAAGGGTTTTGTTTGTTTGTTTGTTTGTTTGTTATGCCCAGAACCTCTCCTGAAGGAAGCGATAAAAAATTATTCAATATACAATATTAACTGAGTATTAGAATAGTATTTGTTTCCTACACACATTGCTGCTAATGGACACAAAAAAGAAACACAGGGAGTGATGACAGAAGGGCTTAAAACATAATTCAATAAATTAAAGTACATTTATGTTGTCTCAGGCGACAGATTCTTAAGCCTCATTACAACATTAAGCAGGTTTAGGGATTGTTGATTAGGCATATTTCATTTCACCTCAGCTCTGCATGGCCTCCTTCAGTTCGAGAATCAAATTGGGGGGGTTTCCTTCCCTTGTCAAGGATCTCCTCTACAAGGCAATAACTTCCCTAGTTTCCAGTTCATACCCATTACTTAAAATTTCTAAACAATCTTGAACTTATATGGTTATCTTTAAGCCCAGACAAATCCATCTCAAGATGAATCTTAAGTCTCCTGCTCAGGAAAAGAAACATAAGGAAGGTCAGGGGACAAAGTGCCAGCTTACCTAGTTGGATTCCCTACACTGGTGTGGTTTTTTATGATGGATGGAGAAGGGCTAGCTCTTCCCCACTTCTAACTAGAAGTCTCAGAGTTACATGCTAATACCTGGAAGGTGGAAGATGGAGGAATAAACCAGAGTCAAATTCACTTTTTTAAAATTTAATAAAAAATTCACAATTTAAAGAAAATATACACAGATAGAGAGACAGACAGATGGATGGATTGCTAGATAGACATATAGATAGATACATGAATGGAGAGACAGACACACACACACATATATATATATATATATATATATATATATATATAGATAGATAGATAGATAGATAGATAGATAGATAGATAAAATGTTCATTATGACATAGTATACATAGTTCTGGACCTGGAGTCAAAAAGACCTGAATTCAAATCCAACCTCATGCATTAGCTATTTGACCCTGGACCAGTCAGTTATCCTCAGTCTCCCTTAGTTGATTCAATTATAAAATGGGGATAATAACAGTACCTGCTTTGTAGAAGTTTTGTGAGGCCCAAATGAGATAATATTTGTAAAGTGCTTATCATAGTGGCTGGCACACAGTAGGTGCTATATGAATACTTTTTCCTTTCGCCTGCCCTTTCCCTTATTGAGCATTTATGCTCAATGAGTGTGCCAGGCACTGAGTAGTATGTTAGAGATACAAATATGAGCAAGCAAGATCATTTTGAGCCTCAAGGAACTTACACGTTAATGGGAAATATAACCCACATAAAACGGAGGTAGGAAAGGATGTGCAATGTGAAAAGAGCTAGAACTAATGATCCAGAAATGAGATAAAGCTTGGTTCTGGGCCAGGTAAGGATTAAGCTTACTTATCAGAGACCAGGATGGTTCTGGGGGCAAATTTCAAGATACTAAAGGGCAGGAGATGGGAATGAAAGCTGGAGGAGGGATAGCATCGTTTAGGGCTAATGAATGGCCTGAAAGGGTTGTCAGTTAAGCAAAGTACTCTATCAACTTTAAAGGGTCATAGAAAAGTAATCTGTGATCAGAACCCTAAGCCAGGGCCTTCAAAATTGTATGGACTTGGGGGCAGCTGGGTAGCTCAGTGGATTGAGAGCCAGGCCTAGAGACGGGAGGTCCTAGGTTCAAATCCGGCCTCAGACACTTCCCAGCTGTGTGACCCTGGGCAAGTCACTTGACCCCCATTGCCTACCCTTACCACTCTTCCACCTATAAGTCAATACACAGAAGTTAAGGGTTTAAAAAAAATTGTATGGACTTAATTAAGAACTATGTATTTTGTCTGTCCTGAGGACTCTTGGGCACCATAGTTCCTTGTTTCCCCTAGAACCTCTAATCCTTGGCTCCCATTTCATTATGTCCATGGCAGGAAGGAGACCTCTCCACAATGAGGAAGTCATACTTTGCTAAAATCTGGCAAAAGGAGGGGAAATCCTGTTTGGAGATCTTAGAGGCCAATAGGCAACTCTTTTCCAATTCAGTGCTTAGGCTTGAGCCTTCCCTTGCCGGAAGGTGGTTTTGCATTTTTGGTTGGTAGCCAGAGTGCTGGCTGAGGACAGGAGACATTTCTTGGAAACAGAAATTGGGCAGCCCTGTGATCCTTGCCCTTTTCCCAGACCCCGGCTCCAGGAGGCATCACCAAACAGCAAGCCTCAGTTTGAGGTTGGGAGGGGATGGGAGGGAGGGTGAGAATGGCCTAAAGCCAGGTACCAGTGTCGTCATTTTTGTATTTACTAACAAATAAGTAGAAGGAGAGAATTTGGCATAAATAAACACCGCTTTCCACAAAAACTGCAGAGAAAGGAGTTGGGGAAGCAGGAGTAGTAGGGCATGGATACCCCCCCCCTTTTGGAACAGAAAGAAGCTTTGTTTTTGTCATTCCATGCACGAGCCTTGCAGATTACAGTAATGAGAAATGGGGACAAGACCAGGTATCCAGGAGATGGAAGAGAATTTGCATTCCAATTGTAGCCCAGATCAAACGGCAATTCTTTGTGCTTCTGATGGAAGGGACCTCTGTTTGGGGCCTGTCTCAGCTGGGCCATACCTTTTCCTTCACCATCCCAGCTGGCAACAGAGGCCAGACACAGCCCCTCCCAAGGTCCCTGAAGACCAGGGAAGGAAAAGATCAGGCAAGGGGCCTGGAGCAAGGGGGTATTATTGCTCAATGTCTCCATCAGGAAACCAAGCTCTAAGGAAAAAAAAGAAAAAAAGGGGGGGGGAGGAGGAGAAGGATTCCTCTCCCCCATGGGCAAGACTATTCACTGCCTCTCTCTCCCTAGAATCACCCATTTTTCTCCCTAAGGGATACAATCTTTTTTTCCCCCCTTAAAGTCTCCATGGGAGGCTTTAACTATAACAAAATATGCCCATAGATTTGGAATTAAACTAGAAATCAGTCAGTCTTTCTCCCTTCACTGAAGCGCAATGGTCTGTCTGCCTCTTCTCCTCTAAGCCCCCTCCCTGCAGACTTATTTCATAAAAATGTCAGCTATTAAGTTAACATTATTTAAGGGGCTTTGGATTGTAGTTCCTGAATGCAACCTAAGCTATATCCATAAAGGCCTGACACTGAGTCGTGGCTGTATAAAACATGATCCAGAGAGGTACTAAATAAATAATCTGGATACGGCTTCCAAAGCATCTCTATTTATCACTGCAGTAATGATAAGGATCTGATTTAAAGTGAACCCTACTGAGGGTCAAATCCTGGCACAAGCTGTAATATGATCTGCAGGGGAGTGCTGATAACCTGAAACAATATGAAGAAACCCTGTCAGATAAATAAAACAAACTGTTTGTCCATTAAACAGCTCAGGAGGAGGGCACCAAAGCCAAACACAGCCAAATCTAATTCTTTTCTAGCAGCACCTAAAGCAAGCTGGGAAAAGTCTTACTCAGGATGAGAGGGAATGGATTCTTTTAGGAGATGATAGTTTTATTTATTTTTTCTCACAGTAGTTTGGAAAGAGTACCCAGTGAAAAGATCAAGAGAGCTGGGTTCTAATCTCAGTTTTGTCAGGTCCACAAATTAGTGACAGAGCCAAGACTAGAGTCCAGCCTTCCTGATCCTTAGGATCATTGGGTATTCTTTTCAAACTACTGTGACACAATAATAATAATATTAACAATAATAATGATTATTCTTTTATGAGGACTTTAAAAAATAATGGAGAAAAATATCAGTAATGAAGATTAAACTTACGAGTGTGTCATGGGTATATTTTCCTCTTAGAGAGCTGATTGCCAAACCTTTCCCAGTGTACCTCTGCTCCATATCCACCATCCCACACTGTATCTTTCACTAAGCTTACTCATCACGAATAGTAAGGAAACAACTGTAACCCAGGCAGTCTTCAGGAAGTACAGGAAACAGCAAAATCTTCCCTTCTTTGTCCTTCCTTGTGCCTTTCTCAAAAAACTTTTCAGGTAGTCGTTCATTCAATAGAACTCCAGCATTTCAGAACTTAATTTCCTATTTGGAAATAGTAAAAATACAATGTGGCAAGAATCTGGCTATACTGATAAACTTATAGATAGTCTGTGGGGGAGGCAATGTTGTGTCATCTGGACATCCTTACATCCTTTGACAGAAATGACCAGAAGTAGGTAGCATACCAATCTCAAGGGTGGTCTGAAGCACAAGTTGGTGGTAAGTAGTACAGAAGAACTTCTGAAGAGCACTGTATCACTTTGCAAGCAAGTTACATATGAGGGTCTCAGAAATGTGTTATCAAAGTTCCTTCAAATTCCTCAAACACAAAGTGCCTGGTTCTATCCTGGTCTAGACCTAAATTGCTGAGAGTCAAGCAGAAGCTACCTTGAGCAGTGGTAGGTGAGGACATGCATCTATGCAACCCTTTGTAGCTGATTAAGCAATCTCCTCTAAACAACTACAAAAAAGTACAAGGATTATTCTTTGATCATAACCATAGTTAAAGAGTGCTCTGAGGTTTATAAATTATTATCTTGATTGATCCTTATAACAATCTTTGGAAGATGGTACTACTATTATCCTCATTTTGCAGGTGAGGAAACAGGCAAAAAAGAGGTTAAGTGATTTGCCCAGGGTCACACCAGCAGTAAGTTTTGGGGTTGGATTTGAACACAAGTCTTCTTGCTTACAGATACACGGCACCACCTCGCTGTCCATAGATGATCACACACTCAGGGTGAATAATTTGTCTAAAGTCATACAGCTAGCAAATAATTGATAGCAGACTCAAACCCAGAGCTTCAAAGTTAAAATATTCTTTGTACTATGCCATTGTGTACAATGCCTCCATGTACCTACCTTCCTTCACAACTTCATCACTTTTAAAGATTTTCTTTTACAAGAAGCACTCAGGATACGATCTTTTGGTATTCTTGGGCCACCCCACCTTGCCATTCAGTGGCAAGTGACAAACTTTGATGCCCGTATCCAGATTAAATGAATGAAGCTACTGCTTAACTAAGTATAGATCCCCATACATAGTAAACACTAACTAAATGCTTGCTGATTGATTGACTACCCAAAAGCATATTTTTAAGCAATTATGTAATGAATATGTCATTTAATTTGGAAAGAAATATCCAATTTCACCTAAGCCTTTCCCTTTCTTCTTCAACTATATAATCACAAAGCACAGGTTTTTATTGTCTTTATTTGAAAACCTGTTGTGATGGGGAACCCTCTATTTCCCAGAGTAGGTCATTCTCTACTTTGGGGCAGCTCTATTAAGAATTTTTACTCATGTAGAATAGAATACCTTTTATTAACTTCCCTTCATTGGACTGAGTTATGCCCTTCAGGGTCAAGTATCACAAACCTGGACAATGTTCCTCCAGAATCCTTGAAGGTACTATGTCACCCCCTAAGCATTGGTCTTTCCTGATTTCTGGTTGGAAGAAAGTCTCTACCTGCATTGTTCCTTTGAGTGAGGCCCTTCTCACCTGAGGGTCACCCTGTGGGATTTGGCCCCAGGTTTTTTTGGCATTGACACTCAAAGAATTTTTTAAGAAGCCTAATGCCAACTTCTGTACGCTTCAGATAATCTTATTCCACAGCACCAAGCAAATGGCACATTCAGGGAACTGCAAAATCGGAATGAAATATTTCTGTATGGAAATTTAGATATCCTCCTGAAGTAAGGTAAACTAAATCATTGATCAGAAAACCTGCTTCTTGGGGGCAGCTGGGTAGCTCAGTGGATTGAGAACCAGACCTAGAGATGGGAGGTCCTGGGTTCAAATCTGGCCTCAGACACTTCTCAGCTGTGTGACCCTGGGCAAGTCACTTAACCTCCATTGTCTAGCACTTACCACTCTTTTGCCTTGGAGCCAATACACAATATTGACTCCAAGACCAAAGGTAAGGATTAAAAGAGAGAGAGAGAGAGAGAGAGAGAGAAAGAGAGAGAGAGAGAGAGAGAGAGAGAGAGAGAGAGAGAGAGAGAGA